>NW_010265981.1:0-1872 GCF_000690775.1 Eurypyga helias
CACAGGCCTGCGGCCGCTTTTACCCTAACTTCCTCTTCACAGAGGTGCATCGCTCCTGAGTTTGGAGGAGAAGGTCCTTGAATACTTGCCAGCTTTCTTGGGTCCCTCTTCCCTCCAGGGCTTCTTCCCAAGGAACCTGACCAATCACTTCCCTGAAGAGGCTAAAGTCTGCTCTCCTAAGTCCAGGGTAGTGAGCTTGCTGTGCACCCTCCTCGCCTCCGTAAGGATCTCAAATGTCACCATTTCATGGTTGCTGGAGCCAAGGCAGTCCTTGAGCTTCACATTCCCCATCAGCCCCTCCCTGTTGGTGAGAACACGGTCCAGCATGGCACCCCTCCTCATCAGGTCCTCTATCACTTAGATAAGGAAGTTGCCATCGACGCATTCCAGGAATCTCCTGGCTTTCTTGTGCCCTGCCGTGTTGTCCCTCCAACAGATATCGGGGTGGTTGAAGTCTCCCATGAGGACCAGGGTATGTGAACATGAGGCTGTTGCTAAAATACAGATTTATTATTAATTTCTCAGTAAATTGTCAGAATCTTAGCAATAATTACGATTCTTAATGTGTTAAGCCAAATCATTACCACTGAAGTTATAGAAAGAAAATAAATTAATCAAAGCATCTTGCAAACAGTTGCATTCACTAAAACTGTCTTACTGTCTGTCATAGGATGCTAGGATAATTCAGGCTGCATCTGGTCCATCCTCCTGCTCAAAGAAGGGTCAGCTATACCATAGTTTACTTAAGGATTTAATTAGTTGGGCTTTGAAAACCTCCTGCACAGACACTCTAGGCCTTTGTTTCACGGCATGACTGTCTTCATGGGGAAAATATTTCTCTTCATATCCAGGCTGAACCTCTCATTTCACCTTATGCTCACTATCTCTCATCATCCCACATGCACCACCGTGAAGCACTTGGCTCAGTCTTCTCAGTAACCTTCCCACAGACACTGGGGGACTTCTGTTAGGGTGTCCTGAAGCCACTCCTTCTCCATGCTTCAACAAGCCTAGTCCCTCATCCTCTCCTCACAGGTCAAGTGCTCCAGCCCCTGACCACCTCTGTGACACTTATGGTGTACTCATTCCAGTTACCAATTCCCAATTTATATCAAGATCACTACACATGACCCAGTCAAGTCAGGTCAGTAATGCTCCTAGCAGCTGGACAACTGTGAAATACAAAAATAACATATATAGAGATTGATTGACCTTAAGCTCAGCTGCATCAAATCTGACAGTTTCTTCCAAGTCTGTCATCCTTTATGCAGATCATCTTTAACTGGGGCCTACCCCTGACCTGCATAGCAAGTCAGCCATATCTTATTTCTTTCCCAGTAACACTTGCATGATCTGTCTGATTCCTTTGGTCAGCACAGAAAAACACCTTTCTCATTATTCAACCACTTCTGAACTTGATTACTACTACAATCTCTTCCTGTCTGTCCTGTTTTCCTTCTACTTCTCCTCATCTGTCTCCTGCATCATCTGACCATATGGCCTCTCCCAATAAACAAAAGCAGAGATGCCAATAGGAACACAAATTTGGAATGATATGCTGTATCATTACTTTCTGTCCATGTCAGACTGACCCACCTCTGTAACTTCCTACGTTAACACTGAATCAAACTTTAATATTTCCATGTAAGACTATAAAATAAATCAATTTTCTCTCTGTAAGTTACCGTACCTGAACATCCCACCACTACTGCAAGGCTCCACTGCTATTTTTCCTGGCAGACACCTCTCTGCTCTCTTCCATGTTTTTACCTAAAGGTAGGCCCTAGCCTACTTACTTCTTTTTCATCCCCCAAATAGTCTTTAAGTAATATTTAAGTATATTTAATTTATTTATACTTTAAATATATAGTA
>NW_010265982.1:0-9917 GCF_000690775.1 Eurypyga helias
AGCCAGAGTTAAACCACGACACTCGGCTAGCTCCAGATCTGACTGTTCTTAACAGCTGATTTTGGTGCCTGTAAATGCAGGTGACCTGGGTGTCTGCACTGATCTGTCATCCTTCTAGTCCTGTGGTTTTACTAAGCGAAAAGTCATCCTAGACAGAGAGACTAAACTAGCAGCAGCAGAGGAGTCTATGAAAGGATATGTTTCCTTTTTCCTTTTTTTAAACAGAGATGGAGGTGTCAGACTGTGGAATAGGAGTGTCAGACATTGTGAAGATACTCCAGTTCCTGAATGGATTCAGGATGATCATTCAAACCTGAGAACTGCAGCATAGGTGCTTGTTCAGCATGCAGAAGGTAGTACCCTCAGTACTTACAGGAATCGAATGAGGAGCTTGAGAAATCATGAGGTCATCTGTTAATTCAGATACAAACTTTCCTTTCAAATTGGGGTTAAAATGGCAGATTTTTCTCAAGCTTTGTAACTCAGTTTGACTTAATTGTGGAACATGTAAAACCGTAACAGCAACAAAGAGCTGAAAATACTTCAGACAAGAGGACTAAGGTTTTTTTTTTTTTAATTGTTCTCCAGTCATGTGGTTTCATGAGTAAGCAAATGAGCATATCCACATTAAAAAAAAAAAAAATTCCAGATAATATTGATTTGTTCCCTCTCCCTTTTTCCCCTCTCTAGAAAAGGCAAACCCAAGGCAAACCCAAGAAATAGCCACAGAAGACAGTAACAACATCTAATGAGAGCAGTATGGTCAAAGCCATCCATGACCTGCAAGTGTGTAAACTTTAGAAAATTAGAAACCTGCTGCTGATTTCTGCTTCAGTTTACAATTTTCCTAACAAATTCTCATAGCCTTTATTTTGCAATTTGCAGCACAACAGTCCTTCTTTACCAGGAGAAGAGAAGAAATGCCTAGCCCTTTCCAGCCTAAACCAGGGAATCCTTGGAGGTGTGAGATGTAGACATGACAGCAATAGACAGGGCTGGACCTGCACTTAAGTCTCCCACTTTCATGACACGTATCCCAACCTTCCAACTGTTATATGTAAAAATGGCCCTTTTTTTGCCGCACTTCAACAAAGCGAGCCATTTATCAGAACCTAAGGAATGCCTTACTAGGTGTGCTTGGAGTGTGACGCTCCTCAGAGCAGTCAGTTAGACAGCTAAGTCTGGTAGATAGGAAAAACTTCAGCTCCATCTTTGCTCTGGAGTTTCTCATTGGCTTTTCTGTTCCATTTTCTGATTGCAATGAATCCTTTCACAGGCTCCTAATGCTTTTATGTATTACACTGAGGTAAGACAGATGGCATGGTTCGGATTGATAATACCACAATCAATCTGATTTTTTAAAAGTTTGGCCAACACAGATGTCTAACCTTAGAGATATGGCTAGGTGAGATAGTGAGTGAAACGTATCTTGGCCAGACTCTCACTATGGAAGATTCCATTGCACTTTGCTAATTTTTGCTATCAGATATATAAAACTAAACACGACTAGAATACTATTTCTCTGTTGTTGTTCCTGTATAGGAAGAGAAGTAACAGCCAGTTGAAAATGAACAGTATCACATAGAAAGAAATCCTTGGGTGTTTGTGAAACTTTCACTCTGAGTCCCAAAGACACCAAAGCCTCTGCTGCAGACGGCTTCCACCACTGGGGCCCTCTTGGAACTGCATATTTTCAAGCAGATATAAGTGGCAGGATATTTCAAAAATAATATAAACATAAGGATTCAGCTTTTTCTTTGCAATCTGCCTTTCATAATTTTAATTTTCATATGACCTAGGCAAATTTAGGCAACACAAAGCTAAAATGTATGAAAAATATAACTGTAATGAAATGCTTAAAAGCAAACAAACAAACAACCACTCCAAGAGTCCACTGATAGTAAACAGTAAAGGACAAAAGATTTATTTAACTTTCCTGTGGGGATGCAGGAGGTTCATGTTTACATCCATGATGAATAACCAATGTTTCTGAAACCATCTGGTTGCCACAAATGAGCATATATGAGTGCCTAATGTATAAACAATGAAAAATGTACACATTGCCATTTTAAATGTCAGAGAAAGTATATTTCACGCCTTTGTTATATTATTATACAATGCTGAAGCTAACAGTTTTCCATTACTCCCTGAATAATATGGAATAATGATTCAGTATTCAGAATAAAAAATGGAAATACTGCAATTCAACCAAAGAAGTTCTGGAATCCATGTAACATCACTCTGCTCTTGTGAGACCCCACCAAGTGTACTGCATCCAGCTCTGGAGCCCACAACATCAGAAGGATATAGACTGGTTGGAGCGAGTCCAGAGGAGGCCACGAAGATGCTCAGAGGGCTGGAGCACCTCTGCTATGGGGACAGGCTGAGAGAGTTGGGCTTGTTCAGCCTGGAGAAGAGAAGGCTCCGGGGAGACCTTATAGCACCTTCCAGGACCTGAAGGGGCTACAAGGAAGCTGGGGGGGACTTTTTACAAGGGTCTGTAGTGACAGGACAAGGGATAATGGGTTTAAATCGAAAGCAGGGAGATTTAGATCAGGTATCAGGAAGAAGTTCTTCATGGAGAGGGTGGTGAGGCACTGGAACAGGTTGCCCAGAGAAGCTGTGGATGCCCCATGCCTGGCTGTCTTCAAGGCCAGGTTGGTCTAGCTGAGGGTGTCCCTGCCCATGGCAGGGGGGTTGGAACTAGATGATCTTTAAAGTCTCTTCCAACCCAAACCATTCTGTGATTCTATGATTTTCTCAATTTTGTTTTCCGACCAGCAGTTTTCACTTAATCACTTGGTGGCTGATACTCAAATCCTTTTAATATGTACTTTTCCCAAACCTAAAGTCAGTTCTTTTGCTATTTCTTTTATACAGATTGATTAGACTGAGTGTCAGAACTCAATTAAGACCATCTGATGATGGAGCTTGCCTGGGGAAAGTGAGTACATCAATAGCAACATTAATATTTTATTTCAGATGGAGAAAATCTTTCTGTTGAGGTTGCACATTTCTGTGTACTAGAATTATTTGGATGGAATTTCACCCAAAAAAATCTGAACACTCATATTTTTTACTTCCATGTGCTACAACAAGGAGTTATAGTGCTGTCTGGCTGTCCCAGACTCTACTGGATTTTTTTAAATATATCCAGAGTGGAAGTTTATTTTGATGACTGCCTTATTCTTAGTTGGCTGATTTTGGCAAGGATTCCTGCATTTCCATGAAACAACAGCTCTGGAACTGGAAATGAGCAATGAATGAATGATTGAAAGTGAACAATAATTAAGATACAAAGCTTGAACAAGAACACACTATACTGCAGCCACAGATGTAGTACTCAGTTGGAATCACCATTTTAAGCACAAAGATGAAGACAAGTCTGGATTTTCTATGATAACCATCACAAAAACATCTACGTGCATCCCCAATCTGTTTCATCAAATATTCTGTTCTTCCTTCCAGATCCTGTGAAGTACCACTATTCTGGGCACTGATGTACCGATGCTGGAGAAGCGAGGGGCATCTCGACACCTTGCCAGCTCCTCTACTGCAAAGAGATCTGGATCTGGACAGTGGTGGGGAACATTCCATCCAGACCTCAAATTGTTATGTGGCACAACAAAGTCTTCAAGAGGGATATAGCATGGACACGAGAGATCCTCAACTCCTCACTGACCCCACCTTTGCTTCAGAGATGTATATAGTATCATGGCTGGCACTCAGTTCATAGGAAGCACTGTGTCTCCAAAAGCCAGAAGAATGTAAATACTTCTGGAGCCTTAGAAAAAAATCAGGAAAATACCAATAACCAAACCAGTCACCTTCCCAGCCAATCCTGTCACCTCTTCATGCATTATAAAATACCCAGGATACTTTTATTTTAGGAAGAACATTCTAGATATTGATACATAGAAAACTGAAATATTTGGAAAGTACTTTTCTCAGGAATAAGTGTTGCAGGAGGAAGGCCTACAGTTCCAAAAATGCATCACTCCTTGAATAATACAGCGTGTACTTGGTCAGCTTTATTTTTTTAAATGTGCAATTGCAGAAAGTGAATTTCTGGTTTGCTCTGAAATTAAGAAAAATCAACTATATTTTTATATGGCACTTCTTTATAAAAAGAATTACTAAGCCCCTAAAAATTGAAAATTTCTTGTCACTATAAGGCTGTACTGGTTTTATGTGACACAAATGTGTGAATTAAGAGTTTTTGACTGGACAGGACACCTTTATCATTAATAAAGGACTATCTTTTTCACAGAACAAAAATGTCAGCAGATCAAGTTTAAAAAATCCCCTACCCAACCTCCTTCTCTTCCACTCCCCTTTTTAAGACACACTGTGTCTTAATTAATTAGGTCTGAATTTCTTGAGATTGATAGTAGTACCATGTTACCAATTCTCCCATCATCCATAAAGTCTGCTATGAGACCTATATCAAACTTTATAATGTTATATAGTAAGTAAAATCTTAGAACAGTAACTTAAAAATTAGAAAAACCCAGACAGAAATCGTATACCTTTTGGCTGCCATTTCAGGATAGTATAGGCAATGTCTGTGAGTCCCCTAACTGAATATTTAACTTATTTCTATTTAACTTATTTTGCAGTACCACAAAATGTGCCATAGAGTCTTTGGCTTTGATTTTGCAATGATATCTGCCTGAGTAGATCCTTATGGAGTCCCCTTCCTGAATGAGAGCTTAGATACTGTAAATCTATCCCAGTCATCCCTGAAGAGAAATTGGACTTTTCCACTGTCTGCACTCAAACCTCAGCACCTCCAGATGTATCATGCATCGCAGCCTTCACTTCAAAACAGCTGCCAAGAACGTGTGCCAGACTTTCAACTGTCATGCCATACAGGCAGGTTCCCACACAACATACAAATGGCAAAATAGAATTAAATAATGGTATATGATACGAGAAGAAAAATGCAATAGACTTACAAAATGGAAGCGGTCAGGCTCTCTGACTTTACGAAATCCAAAATTTCTCTGCTGGAGTGAGTTTAATTCGAGACGGTTCTAAAAACCATGATGCTAGGACAGAGATACATTTGTTGAGAAAATAATTAACAACTCTACTCGCCTAATGCATTTTAAGAAAGGTGTCCCAGAATTTATCTGAAATGACAACTTATCTAAAATACCTATTTGCTGTGTATATAAAGATCTGCTGTTCACAAGTGATGAGGCATAGCATATAACTAGCAGTCTTCACACTGTGGTGTAAAAAAACCCCTCTGAAACTGCATCTACATAGGATTTGGAAATATTTCACCAATTACTAACACTCTTCCTAAATATAAGTAGAATTTTAGTTAGCAGTGCATTTGATGAGGCAGATTAAACTGACAACTTTCATTAGTCAGATGTACACCCATTGTAAAAATCTTCCAAACCAGAAGAAACTAGACACTCACTTTGTCAGGTTCAGAGATTTTTGTCAACTTTATGCAACAGTTCATCTCTGCCATTATAAATGACTCAGAAAGCAATATACTGAAATGTATACTGATGGCCTGACACTGAACGAGGCCAAAGAATAAGGAAAATTTACATGGTCCAAATCAAGTGGTTTTATGCTATGACACCAGAAACAAACAGCTTGACTGAAACTCAGGTAAATACTGGGAATTAAGTTTTTCATTGGGTATTTAAATAAACACCATCATAAAAATGGCTATTCAAGAGATATATTGTGAGAATTATTTCATTAAAGATCTATATGGCAAAGCGTTTCATTCTGTGTAATATCCTGGTATGTTCTTAGTTATACAGTATAGAATAAATTCAGGAAGAGCTCCTCAGAGGACCCTCCAGACATTGCTTTTATACGAGATCAGGTCAGGCCAGATGATCTAATACTCCTTCGTGACTATAACATTTATAAATCTAAGAAAAAGTTTAATAATATATAAGACCACAGATGATCTTGTATTTATAAGTCTTTTGAGCTTTAACCTTCCCCACCACCACTTTTTTGTGTTATCTCAAAATAATTCAGCTTTTTATTTCAGATTTTCTTGTACATTGAAGCACACTGATTGCACTGGTTGTCCACTGCCCTGTTGTTATTGAATTCACTAACCTACCAGTCACAATTTCCACTATGGTCACAATCTCAGTATTTGAGCTTCCTGCACACTATCTGCAAACTTAAATAGAATGTTTAAAACAAAGCACTGGATTTCCAAAATCCATCAAAATTATATTTTAAGCGAGTACTGTATAGATTTTTTCCCTACCTCCTTGTACAACTTGCATGTTGTGTTAAAAACTTGTCTCTTGTTCTTAAATAAGAACCCCATTAACTCCTCACGGACCTAATGGTCTGCCAGGTTAGCTCTAAGTAATGAGATAATTTTTTTATTATAGTATTTTAGTAAGTCCTGCTAACCAACAAATGTAAATTTAGACACCACTTCTCATTATATTCTTTGTTCCTTGTTAAACCACGACATGTGGCCTGTCCTTTTTATTCCTGCCAAACAGCACTCATCTAATTGTTCAGAGTGGGAACTTTCCATGTGTCAAGTAACTACTATTTCTTGAGTGTCACTCAAGAAATATTTCACTGTTTCAATATTTCCATTTTCATTGAGTATCACTCATGTTGTTCAAGGAATTCTGAGCAGGTTTTCCTAATACGACGGCAACTTTCTTACTACATGCCATCTAAAACTAACATTTTAGTTGCAGGATGGGTTTGCCTTTCTTTTTTTTTTCCCCCTGTTTTTTGAAAGGTTGCAGTGACTATGTAAAGCAAATACAAAGTTTGGGAACTTGTTTGGCTTTTAAAATTAATTCTGGAAATATTCCGCTGTATGTTCAGATGCTGCTAATGAATATCGGTTTAAGAATCTACATAAAGAGATGATCTAAAATAGTTTTCACTTGCTTTACATCCACCTAACAGCAACAGGGAGCACTCAAAGAAAACTGTAGTTACTTGACTTTTGTATACCAGTATCACAGGCCCAAACAATTATGTCTATGTGAGCTGCCAAAGCTGGTTGCCCCGCCAGCCTGAGTACGCCCAGTTTACCACCAGCTGATTTGCTGCTGCCATTCTAATACCCACTTTCTTGCTATAGTTATGTTTCCTTAATGAGATTTCACAGTCACTGCAGCATATTCACCTTTTCCAGGGAGTCAGCCCTAGTTAAAATACGCCTGGAAAAGACTGTAGCCTACAAAGCACCCTGATATTCACCTGAGTTTCTACCTGTTTCTACCTTATCATCTCCGTGAGGTATTGGAATCACTAACTTTCTACGGGTATCTGTATCAAAACTGACAGCATCCACCATAACCTGACACTATCCTAATTGGTTTCCAGCAGAATTCATGCCAGTGGGCACAGTCTGGATGTGATTTGGATGATGGCGATGGAAATAGGGATTGTTAAAAACACCCCATTATCATATGGTCTGGTAGTTGGCTACAGTGCTGTTCTACAAACATGATTTACTACAGATGTTTCATTTAAACTCTAGGTTTATAAAGGTACACATTTTTTTGGTTTACTCTGATTATAACCACAGTCTACTCCTCCCCAGTAATCAACTGCTAGAATTTGTCAAATGTTGTCATTTAATATGTGGGTCACTTCCAGTGCTGTGTTTGTTGCGTGGAATGCTCCACTTCCATAGAAACAGATGTTTTAACTTAACAGCACAGAGAGCTAAACAAGTGCACGTGAAGGCGCAGTGCAAATAATGTGTTTCATTTCTGTTATTTATAGCTGTCCACAGCTATCATAATTTTTTTATTTGAAAATTATTAAATCAATTACAAGAAGTTTACTTGCAGATACTGCCAAGAATGATGCACGCTAGGCAACTGCTTCTGGGGAAAAGTGTCTTCTGGGCCATAACAGAGGCAGTTAAGTGAAGTCAATGCATTTCTGAAAGACTACAGTATGACGGGGTCTATGCGCTAAGCCTCAGAGTACGTGCAGAAAAAATGTACCTGTTTTAGGTCTCCCAACCCTCCAGCAGATACGCCAGGTGGCACGGGCGGTGGAGCTAGCGCGTAACTCCTCAGCACATCTGAAAAGGGCAAGGCCAGATGAGATGGTGGTTAGAAGGAATACTCCAGGAAGGGGGCTCTGGCTGGAAACAGGCTGGTCTGAGAGGATCGGTTTGTTACTTCTTTCAGTTTGATTTAACTGAAATACATCCCACCTAAACTGGGAATTATGGCTGCATGAAAAACTCTTATCTAGAACACAAGGGAAAAATACTCTTTTGAGACACAGAATTATTGACACATACCACAGTGAAGTAACAAACCAGCCACCTGCGGAATTCTTTGCTCATTTAAATCCTACCTGACTAGTTTCAGGTCACTGTAGGAGCCCCTGATTCTTGAAAATGAGCCATACTGCATACTTTCCAAAGCACACAGACAGAATCATTCCTAACGGTGCTGTAACACTCCCAATCCATGGGCGGATAGCGGTAAGAGCAAGCTGTCTGCAACCAAGGAAAGACCTGATAGCTGAGGTTGTCTAACATCATTTCCCAAACAAATCCCATAATTTCTACACTTGAACCATGGGCAAGGCTGCAAGTAAAGCCCAGGTTATTCCAAAGTTTACTGTGCTTCCCTTCCTGGCCCACCCAAACACCCTGGATGTGTCCTCCACCCACCTATACTGGGGTGTCTGTGCAGAAGACAGAGCCAGGCCAGATGAGAGAAATATCTACGTTTGGAAAGCCTCTGCAAATGTGGGACACAAAAGCAGTAAACAAATCAAATGGTACGCCAGACCAAATGTGTTCCACATTTCTGAAAATAACAAAGTTGAGTCAGGAAGAAAAGTTTATGTGCTTTCTCCTTGTACAATCCTTCCCAAGGTACTTTCTTTCAATCTCCCCCAAATTAAACCCAGCACAGATAGCAGCAATATTTGTGAACACGCAGCATCGACCAAACGCATTGCAAAGCCACTGACAGCTCCACGGGGCTTGGCAGAGCTGGAAGGGATGAGCAGGTGTTTCCTCCCATGGTCCCCCGTGGGCATGCTCGGAGGGACATGCTTGTCACTGCACGGCACTGCTGGAATCAAGCGTCCGCACCTCACCTCACATACAGCCGACCCAAGCTCAGGAGCCAGGCTGGCAACATCTTCCCATGAAACTCTCAAATCCCTGCCCTTGCCTACGAATTCCTGCCTGGCAACATCTCCAGATGATTTCTTTAGCCATTAGAAGGACCTAGGGAAGCCTGCCTCTGTGCACGTCGGTGACTGAAAGCCTCCGCAAACGTTTTTGAGGAACTTGCAGGAACCAGCACACCTCCTGTAGCCCGGTTACACAGCACCTGGTAGCTCCACAGTTGCTATACTACAGCAACAGGAATCAAGATGCACCTGGAAAGCATACAGGAAGTGTGGGGCAGAACTGCTGTTCAACATCAATTTACATTAAACAAGTTGTCCAAAGTTTCTACTAATTAATTTTTCTATTAAAATCTTGACATGACAAAAAAAATCACTCAGGGCTATTAATTAAAGGTGTGTTTTAGCACATCCTTAATGAGAAATGGGAATTCTGGAAAGTTGGGAAATCTGCAAAGCTCTTACAGCTCTTTTCAGGATATGTAAACTGTATATTTAATGTCTACACATAGAAAGTGAGCACAGTCCAACCCAACCCTGCTGAGCAGAGAGATCTGGGGGGATATCACAAAAAAGAGGAAAATCTATGAGCTTTGGAAGAAGGGGCAAGCATCTTGGGAGGACTGCAGGGATGAAGTAAAATTATGTAGAGAGAAAATCAGAGGGGCTAAAGTGCAATTAGAACTCAGCCTGGCCAATTCTGTGAAAGATAATTAAAAAAATTTCTACAAATACATCAACAGTAAAAATCTTTAGGGAAAATCTTCAGACCTTACTGG
>NW_010265983.1:0-1441 GCF_000690775.1 Eurypyga helias
TAAGGTCCCTTCCAGCCCAAACGATCCTGTGAGTCTATGGTAAAGATCACTTCAGGGGTGCCAAATGATAAGAGATGCGCTGTTGAACATATCATCTTTGGTCTAGGCTGCTAAGGAAGCGTAGCGTCGACGCTCTCCTCTTGGGCCTGTTGGCCCTTCTAATACACTCGGTTCCCGAAGATAGTGTGAAAATCGAAGGGAAATAAATGAGTGTCCTCACAGAGCAGAAACAGGAGTTCGATATTAATTTCGTATTTTTTTGCCAGGCTAGACAACAAATATAAAGCTCACAACCACCTATGGCACATCTTCCCCCTTGTCTGCATAATGCAGGAGTTTGAGGCTGGAGGACTGATCCGTAAGAAAGCTAGCCGTGTTAGTTGTGTGTCATGTGGCTCCGTGTTTTGGTGTTTAAACTAGCCTTTTAAGCATTATTTAATCTCTCCATCCATACTTTCAGGGTCCATTCCTAAAGCAGCAGGCAGCCTGGGTACTGTGTCTCTGTATGCTCTCGATCCTCTGTTGTTAAAATCCAGGCAGCCCCTCAGGGGCCTATTTTTATGCCATCCTGCCCTGGTCATGCTGCGTGTGAGTGTTTAGGAGCTGCTCCAAGTGAGAGCAGCCTCGACGACACAGAACATCCCAAGCAGTAACCACGCTCTTTCTCGGGTTCATCGGGATGCATCCGGTACACGGCAGGCGTGATGCAGTTCCACGTCACAAACAAGACCACCCAACACATGGCACCTCTGCAGCCACCGGTAAGGTCTGAGTCTGTTCCTGAGGACACCGGGGTCTCCTGGCACTGCCTCGGTCTGCGAGCTCACCCTGGGAGATGGGATTAGCATGTGGCATCTGTTCATCCGAGCTGTTTGTACAAGTTTCCTGCACGAGAGGAGTTTGGGCCTATGGCATGTGGGTACAAGGTGTCTTGTCTTTCCAGTCCCATTACCTTCCAGGCTTTGTGCTTACATTTGGTAACGTGTGCTCCGCACCCAGGCTCTCCAGTCCGAATTCTGATGAAGAGGATGTCTCTAACCCCACCCCACGGGCTGCTGGCCCCAGGATGCCTCTCTGCTGTCCGCACAGATCCTGTGCTGCGGGGACAAAGTGGGATGCCCAGGATTTGGCTGCCTCTTACCCCGGCAACCAGACCCTGTCTGTGTCCTTAGCAGTGTTGTTCCTATTCCCTTCCCTGCATCACGCTCATCACCTCATACTGGAAGACTGCGGAAGGCAATTAGTATTCCCTGCCTGAATGTTATACACTATCCACAGAGCTGGAAAAGCCAAACCTTTGGAACAGCATCTCAGGCCAACCCCTGCTACCACCTCCTCATTTTCCACATCTTGTGGCTCCCACTTCCCTAGCGCGGGGTGGCTTTGCCTCCGTTGGCTCTCACGCCCTCTTACCAATCAAATGCAGCTTTATCCCATTCCT
>NW_010265983.1:1467-4319 GCF_000690775.1 Eurypyga helias
AACTCCACGCGGCAGAAGTATCTCTCGCTGTCGCTCCAGGTCAGATTGTCGATCCTGATGGAAAGGTCCTTGTGCCGGGGGTTGCCGAGCAGCTTGTATTTGTTTTTGTAGCTGATGGCAGTCTTACAGAGCTCACTGGCGCTCTGGCTAATGCACTTGAAAACTACCGTGCCATTGTAAGGTTCCTTGATCCTCCAAATGGCAGTGAGGGTCCGGTCGAATGTTTTGTAGGGGTGTGTGAAAGTACAGGGCAGGATAACCATCTTCCCGAGTTCGCCAGTAACATCCGATGGGACGTGCACGGACCAGCCATTGGAGTGCACACCTAGAGGCAAAAAGAGATTATCAGGACTGATTTATCTGGAGTGTTTAAGAGGGAAACTGGGTGTCCCTCCTGCATATGCTGGGCTGTTGGCGAGAAAGTGGATGCTCTGTCCCCATGGCGGGCCCTGTGCTGCTTGGTGTTCCGGCTGAGGATGCGCAGATGATGGTGAGCGACTGTGGGCGGGTTTGGTACTGACAGAGAAGGGGACTGACGAGCTCATGCTGCCAGTGATTTCTGTTCTGAGCAGGCCTCTTGTTTGCCAATGGCACTGTGAGCTGTGTGCCATTGTTTTGCATTTAGCAGATATTTATGTGCTTGGAAGAACAGACTTTTTTTCTTTAAAAATTAAAAAAAACCTAAAAATAAACGTTTTGCAGAGACCTGGTGGCTTTAGGCACTGAAGTGCAGCAAGTCCAGCAGCCTTGCATTTGAGTGGCACCTGCACACACGCACACTCCTACGTTACCGTGTTTGTTACACTGATAAGTTGGTGGTTGTATGGTGGTAGGTAGGGGTTGCTACCCCGAGGGACGGCTGATGTTTGTCATGAACAGTGCTCTTATCACAGAGCAACATCTTATTTGTAAGCAGGGACAGGATCTGAATAAAGACTCGGAGATACTCATCTTACAATGCTGGTGAGAGCAGGCTGGTTCCCTGTTTCAGTTCCTGTCCTAGTAACAGGGATGCCCTTGACAGTACGGAAAGCATCTGCCTGTTAGCAGAGCAGGTTGTCACTGCATGGGCTTGACCTGACACTGTCTTCCCAGGCAGGCCTTGTCCTTGTCATGGCAGGAGAAATCCTGATATGTCACAAACATGTTCTCTTCCCCAAATTTGGTCACAGTAAACCCTAGCACAATCTGTGGAGCTGAACCTCTTTGCCACCAGACCAAGTCTGGTCCCAGAATCATAGAATGGTTTGGGTTGGAAGGGACCTCAAAGATTACAGAATCATAACATCTTTTACATTGGAAAAGACTCTTAGGATCATCAAGTCCAACCATTAACCGAGCACGGACAAGTCCACCAGTAACCCATGTCCCCAAGCGCCGCATCTACACGTTTCTCAAATCCTTCCAGGGATGGTGACTCCCCCACCTCCTTGAGCAGCCCGTTCCAATGCCTGACAGCCCTTTCCAGGAAGGCGTTTTCCCTAATATCCAATCTAAACCTCCCCTGACACAACTTGAAGCCATTTCCTCTTGTCCCATCGCTTGTCACTTGGGAGAAAAAAAACAACCACCCCCCTCTGCACCCTCCTTTCAGGGATTGTAGGGAGTGATAAGAGTTGCAGAGACCACCTAGTTCCAACCCCCCTGCCATGGGCAGGGACACCTTCCACCAGACCAGGTTGCTCCAAGCCTCATCCAGCCTGGCCTTGGACACTTCCAGGGATGGGGCATCCACAGCTTCTCTAGGCAACCTGGGCCACTGCCTCCCCACCCTCTCCGGGAAGAATTTCTTCCTGATGTCCAATCTCCATCTCCCTTTTTCAGTTTGAACCTGTTACCCCTTGTCCTGTCACTACAGGCCCTTGTAAAAAGTGTCCCCCCACAGCACTGGAAGGCTGCAATGAGGTCTCCCCAGAGCCTTCCCTTCTCCAGGCTGAACACCCCAACTCTCTGAAAAGACCCCTCAATGAATGCTCCCCACCTTAGAAGTACATGGGGAAAACTCAACGTCTCATCTGTTTCCCTTCCCCAGGAACCGACAGCATCAACAGACAGCCCCTGTAGGCACTGCTTTCCCTAAACACAGGTGTATAAATCCACCATCTTTCCAATTGCAGCAGCTGTAGCAGATAAAACAAGATAAGATTTGTTGCTTGTTCATTTATCTGTTCTCCAGGATATGTGACATATACCTCAGTGGTGGTGCAGCTCCTATTAACCCATTGTGCACTGCACAATGGACAAAGGCCAACGTAGGACTGCTTCTCTGCCGTTAGTTATTTTTGTGGAACCAGCGCCAAGCCAGTATTTTGATTACTGAGATCTGGAGTTGGGTGCCTTGTCTCTCGTTATAACCACATGAGTACCTTTTGCAGCCCAGGTAATCTAATATACAAGGCTACATGGCCACAGCGTCTCCAGGAACCTCACCGACTTTGACCACAGAGGCCTGGCACTGAAAACAGAAAATCCTATTGTTTTCTAGTTTATTTCATCTTACTTTGTTTATTTTACAGCGTGTCACTGTAACCCTCAAGTTTTGGAGAACTGCAGATCATGTGCTCTTGATTACATGATTTGCTTCTCTGTGCCAATTTTTGGCTTGCATTTTTTTTTTTAAATCTTCACCAAAGAACACTATTTTTAGCATATAAACAACCCCTTGCCTTCCATATGATTAGTAATGTTAAAAATAAATGCTTCTGATGTTACCAGCTCCACCCATTTCTTCGGAAACACAGTTTGCCTCCATTATGAGTGGAGGGAGTTATCAGCATCTTGAGTATAATTTAACCTTAAAGCTTCATCATGGGGAATCTTCCATGGTTTCCTCTTAGAATCACAGAATCACA
>NW_010265984.1:0-2664 GCF_000690775.1 Eurypyga helias
TGGCTGAGGGAGCACTGAACCCCTCATCCAGATCGTTCATAAATATGTTAAACAAGACCAGCCCCAACACTGAGCCCTGGGCGACACCAATTGTGACCAGCCGCCAAACGGACTTCACTCCGTTTACCACAACCCTCTGTGCTCTGCCCTCCAGCCAGTTTTTAACCCAGAGAAGAGTGCTGCCAGCTTCTTTAGGAGATGCTGTGGGAGACCGTGTCAAATGCTTTAGTAAAGTCCAGGTAGGCAACATCCACAGCCTTCTCCTCGCCCACCAGGCGGGTCACCCTGTCAAAGATCAGGTTGGTCAAGCAGGACCTGCCCTTCATGAACCCATGCTGGCTGGGCCAGATCTCCTGGTTGTCTTGCACCTGCCGTGTGAGCTCACTCAAGGTGAACCACTCCATAATCTTCCCCAGCACCGAGGTCAGGCTGACAGCCCTATACTTCCCCGGATCATCCTTCCGGCCCTTCTTGTAGATGGGCATCACATTCTCCTTTCAACTACAGTAATTCTAATTAAAAAAACCCCAGACTTACAACAGTAATTGTTAAGAAAAGTACCCATCTAATTTTGGTTTGAAGGACCTTATAAAATAAGCTTCAGCAATATGCAACTATTTCGACTACCTGATTTTTGTTGTATTCTCAGAACTCATCTTTCAATTCAACTGCATAAGAAAACTGTCAAGCACATCCCAGTTGCTTTCAGGCTCAAAGGCAGCAGTTCTACACAGCAAAAGCAGACTCAAGAGACTCACTTGAGACACTTTTGTTTATCTTTAGGGCTTATGTAGTCATGACATTTCAAAGTGCTAAAGAATCACCCATCTATCACAACAATAACTAGTGTTCTATAAAGTAACCAGAAAACACGTACTTTCAGACTTAAAGCATCTCATAGTTAACTCATTCACAGTAAAGACAGAAACAAAGGCAAACCTGAGTCATATACAATCAGACATGGAAAGGCCATTTTCTCCAATTTACAGAAATATTTTCTTAGAGCAAATCGTAAGGAAAAAATATGTTTCCTTAACACCTTTGTTTTTCAATTGTGATCTACAATAGCACGTAAAGGTAAACCTTTTTTCCAGCAAGTAATCTAATTTTGACTCAGCTTCTCCAAAAAGGCATAGTTAGAAAGTAAAATCAGATGCTCCAACAGACAAGTTACTAAACACAGAAGGTAACTTCTTAGTAAAGGAGTCGTAGCATGGAACAAGGGTTATTCTAAAGCAATGCAGGGCTGAGGCAGGAAAAGGAAGAAAAACTGTGCTATTCCTCATGTACTTCCAGCATGGGAATGGTTTAGGAATGTATTTTTTATAAAACATTGTTCTTCTGTAGATACCGGATTGTGGAATGATTATAACATAAAATCCCCATAAGGAAGGACATGGTCAGCCTCAGACAATTCTGTTGTTGTGAACATTACACCAGCCAAACCATTCCACCAGTTTATAGTGTACCATAAAATATTTACACAAGCTATGAACTATAAAATATTTTCACATGACCTATAAAATATTTACACTATCAACATCAGTTAGGAAAGAATGATGTGCTGTCAAGCTGGTGTGACCCAGGAGTAAAGATTTTGTGGTCGCAGATTAAATAAAACTATTGCAAATCATCTGGAAAGTTACAGGGAATATTAGGTTAAACAAATTACTGCTTCCTGGTCTCTTGGATGGTAAATGTAACCAGGAAAGCATAGCTTATATGCTTTAAGCTAAGTTTTACCAACAACATAAAGAAAGGTTAGGCTCATAATCAAACTGTACTGACCTCTCTGAATGTTCCTTCTAACAAGGTGTCCAGATGTTGAAGAGGAGCAGGAGTTTTGTCTTTGAATCGTGTCAGCAGTCGCCGTTCAATAGCTCGAAACTGAACAGCCCTTTGAGATAACAGCTCCTGAAATTTTTCACCATTCAAACGTAGCTGCAATTTAGGGGTTTTCAAGAATTCAGGTTAAGGGACACACACATTATGTATGCACATTCCAAATGAAACGGGAGAATGATACCAAAATTTTGGGGAGTCTATTATTCAAGTATGGTAATGTCCTTTATACCAGTTTCATATTTTACACTCCTTGTAAACTTTGTGAAACTTCACCACCAGGATCTCAAGGCTTCTTCTTGGTTTGGTGTGCTATTTATGACACACACACACAGTGTACTGGACTTATTATTCATTGCAGTAGAAAGTAAATGGTTATTCCCTTAAGCATGAATAGAAGTACTAAATTCTGAACTGTTTGAACGACTAAAATTCTTTTTCCTTTTATATATACTGATCAGCTATAGCAACATTCTTGAAGCGTTCACAAAACTTTGAACAACTTTGTACATCAAATACACAGATAATAAGAACTCTTGTTTTTTACCTAACAAAAAAATGACTAAAAACTAAGTCTTTCAAAAAGCTGGGACTCCTCTGAACAGCTGGCATGCTATAACTAGCAGAAGTTATCAGGACAAACATTAAAATAAACACACAGCTTTCCAGATGTGAGCACTATGACACCCTTGCATTTCGAATTGCCCCAAAATGAGCCAAAAAATTAATTTCCTAAATTTAGAAAACATTATATTTAGAAATAATTAAACGTACTATTCTGTCATTACATGGTTATGAAGGACAGTTCCGGAAAGCTAAGGG
>NW_010265984.1:2695-10735 GCF_000690775.1 Eurypyga helias
GCAGGTTTTATAGAAGCAGGAGGGAAAAAGGGAAAGCTTGGGTAATATTTTCCCAATGGGAATGGGAGCTATAAGATCCCCCTGACAGATCTTTAGATGCAACATAACTAGATAGTAACATAACAACTATATGCAACATAATTGGATCCTAAATTAGCATTTCAGCAATCACATCTGTATTTCAAACTTCAGTGTATTTAAGCTTCTCATACAACCTAATAAAGCCTATGTTTAAGGTATTTCTATAATACCAGTCACTAAGAAAAACTGAACTTTTTGAATTGCTAATTATTTGAAAGACTAACAGGATGACTACTCATGAGCTTGGGAGAGACACCCAGCTCTAGCATGACTACTTAAAAAATACCAGAGAATCCCAATTACAGCTTCCATCTTTCTGTGTGGTGATGGCTCCACCACAGAAAATTTGGCAGCATGAAAGAACATCCAATAGTATTTCTCACTCTTAAATATACGATGTTGCGGGTTTTGCCCGTTACATGAGTGTAGTAGAATTTTTTTTAATAGCTGCCTCTTTTGTTACTGGAAAGGCTGGGGCAGGAGTGCTTTTTTTTTTTTTTAATTAGCCATTTCTACAAGGTGGTTGAACTATGGGTGATTTTTCATCTGCATGACCAAACAGGAAAAAGGAAATACATTTACTTTATATATGGTCTGGTAAACTTCCTTGAGCCTCCAATGCTACTTCTACAAGGGCAGTCACATTTTTAAAATCCGAAGGGACTACTTAATATAATTACCAGGATGATTCAGCATTAAAAAAAAAAATATGCTTATGGCTTCATTATTACAGGAGAGTGAAATAGCCTAAAACTGGGGACAAACGTTAGAAACAATTTTACAATTAACATGATGTTAGTGGATGAAGAACCCATGGCTTCTGTACAAGCAGCGAGCAGGCGGGCAAATACTAGTACCATAATTTGTATCATCTGCAGATTGCACACTAGCTACTTGAGCTCTGCTAATCACAAGGGCTGTTTCAGAGGCAATGCATATTCCATGTTAAATCAAAATGACAACATTTCTTATAACACTATTTCAGATGCAACTTTCTATTTTCTGAAAGCAAATGCCTGTGATAGCTATAGTTATAATCTGATTAATCATAGTACTAACATACAAACAATTTTTAAACTAGCAGAACATTAACGATTCACGTATTACATAACATACCTCAAAATGCCGATCAATTAGTTCAAAATATTCTTGCAGGGGAATTGAACCAGAAAAGGTACATGCAAAATCTTTGCAGTTCTGCTTCTTGAAATGTTCTTCGAGTCGAAGTGTGAGTTCTTTTGTTATCAACCAAAGGTCTTCTAACTGATCACTCTGGATCCTATATCGTTCTTTGAAAAGAATAAACACAAGACTGAACATAAATTTATGCTACATACATTCATTATACAACATAATTTAGATAACACACAAATCTAACTTGCTACCTGTATCCAAAGTCTATATGAGTTTTTTTCTAAGAGATACAATTTCTCTAGTGTTAAAGAAATATTTGTATTTTATTGATGTCAGTCCTAAACACTCTCTCTTTTACCCTAATTTTCACAAGCAATTTTGTAGCACAAAATGATAATATTTATTGCTTAAAGACTACTCAATTCAGAGGAGGGACCTGTTCATGAAGAACAAAAAGCTATGAAGAACTACCATAATAAGGAAACGAGAGAATTACTCGATGATATTAAGTTGTAACACCAGGCTGCCTGCAATTCTCTGTCATAACACATTAGTGAGATTTTCTGAGGGTTAGAAGAAGAATCAGGCTCAATTTACTTTGGACCATGACAGAAGCACAGCATCCTAATCATCTGATAACTGTAGTAACAAACCAGTGCAAATCCAGCTAAAATCATGAATGTCTTTTAGAAACGATTATTAAGTTCTTAGATAACACACTCAATATAACTTTAATTACATTTTCACTTCCTAGGCTATCTTCTAGTAGGAAAAGTATTATTCTAACTAGTCATAGACAACAATAATCAGTCTTGATAGGGCTGTGCTTCACTCTAGATACAGCCAAAATTAATAGAAAGTGATTTTTATCCATCTACACACTACGACTTTGGAAAAATATCTTTTACTGTAGAAATGAAAGTGTTTATATAAACTGAAGTGAAAAAGCTAATCCTGTTAGCCAGTGTTATCTGTCCCAGACAATTCATTTAACTTATCACATTTTAGTGAATTTCAAATTATCAAGCTAGTGGGATGAGATCTTATTTCGGTTGTTTGTAGTCCACATTTGTATAATCTTCTCTTCAGTTTCCACAAAAATCAGAATAAACCAGATGTTGAGAGGAAAACATAACGGGAAAATCATAGCAGCATTTTATTTTTTCAGATAAACACTTTCAAACAGTTTCAAAAAAAAAAATAGATGCAGCTATGAGGAAAAAGAATTGCTGAGGTCTGATACAAAATAATTTTTTTTGCCTTTGTTAACAAGGTTCATAGTAAATCAAATTAAGCAGAATTCTTTAGAACTTGAATGTACTTATTTAAAATTTTCTCAACATTAGTAATTCAAGATTGTTTGACATTACCGCTGGCATCATTCCCAGGATACATATTTCACTGAATAGAGAATGACAAATTCTGTTTACAGTGTAACAGGAAAGAAGCAAGTTTTATTTAAAAACATGCCTGCTAGAGAAAAGAACACCATCTGCTGAAGATAACATTCGACCTAACATCCATTTTTTAAACACTCACAATGTAATGGCTGGATTTAGTTGGATGTATCATCATACTTTGCCTTAAGTGATTTTTCCTTGAGGGAAATGAGCTCAGTTGTTTTCAGGCCAAATCAACAGTCATTCCATTTATAATTGACATATCTAATACATTAATGGTTTAAAATGGATAAAACTGATTTCCTCCAAAATGCATATTTAGTTTCCATACATCGTTTCTTCGTCAATACAAACACAATCTAATTTTACCATGGTCTGAGTAGAGAGTATTGCAATCATGTGCTTTACGTGATCCGCCAGCTCTCAAAAAAGATGAATGAGATTTAGCAGCCATACGAAACTGAGAATCTTTAGTTGATACTGAACCCAGGCTTTAAACAGAAGTACAACGAAAAAAATAAAGAAGTAACTGTGCTTCTGCTCATCCTGTATTTATAATAGTTAACCAATTTGTGTTAGGTTTTTGTTAAAGTAACGTCCTTCACAGAAAATTGCAACAGATTTTCAGATGATTCTCACACAGTCCTCTTGACAGGCTGAAGTAACATCTTCAACCACTACACTGTTTAAAATGAATTAGCTAATACAATCAAAAACAAATGTGAGTACAAACGTCCTTCATGTTTGCAGTTTCAGCAGTGAAACCCAACTGAACCTAGAGACTTTCACTGCTACTTGCAGTTCTTCCCATTCAGAACTTAACATCCATTTCATAAGGGATATGGAAAAAAGATGTCTGCTTCCATTTTCCAAGATTAATTTCTTTCTTGGAAAACCAGAAATAAGGATTGATCAGTTCCAATGAAATTCTTACTTTTCTGAATTACCATTACTCCTGGTCACTATTTATCTACACATACAATTATTTTTTTAACAACATTTCCACAATGACAATGTTGCGTAAGCACATTTACAAAGCATAAACTCAGTGTTAAATTACACACTGAAATAAGGACCTCCCAAATAATACCTAATTTCATCTGCATTCATTAGTTCCACAGAAGATCTGTCCATATAATAATTTTAGTATCATGAAATTCTACCCAACAATGGAAGGCGGTATCAAACTCATTTGTTTCTTAAAGTAAGGATTCCCAGACACAAGAAATGAGTATTCACAGTAAGAGAAACAGATATTTTGAAATCTCCTTTGTAAAGTGAACTTCACAAGTAAAGCAGTGTGGGAAAGTTTATAGTAAGACTCCAAGCGTCATTCCTAGCTAGTGAATAAACAAACCTGAGAGGAAAAGGTTGAGAGTTTGGGATGGAGGAATTAAGAGTTACAGCCTCACTAGAAGCTAAAATATATTCAATACATGGACACAAATTTGTCCTTTACACAGCATCAGATCTAGTAACTATGCACAACAAAATCCAAATGAAAGATTTCAATTGTAATCCAGAAAAATGTTAATTATAATTCCTTTACATTCTTTAGGTGTTAGAAATTATCACTGCATGTCTAGTAAGCTTGAACTGTTTAAGATCTACTATTTAAACAAATATTAAAAAAAAGAAAAACAACGATAAACCAGCATGCAAATGACGCATATACAAACCAATACAAATGGATCAGAACCTTTGAAATGTAAAGAGATTCTTGGTACAGTGAAAGTTACCCTCCAGATGGTTTCTGGTTTTAACACATTTGTTTACATTAGAAAAGGTATTAAATATTATCTCGTAGCTAACAGCAGATGCCACTAATATTTATATAACCCATCATGAATACTGACTTTCTAAAACAGTGAGGCAGATTATTTGTGTCGAAAGAATTTCACATCAACAAACTAGATTATGATTTCTCACTCAAAAGTTTTCACAAAGCCTTCACACAGCGTTCCATTTGAACTCTCTGCAATGCCCAACAGGTATTCCAGCTTTCCAGTTTGTTAGCTTGCTGTATTAAATGAAGACCTTGTGCTCTGCTGGCATGGAAAATCCTAAACACAATTGAACTGATTTGGTTCCAACACACATGCCAAGAAAGAGTTCAGCAAGTTGAGTAGCTGTACAGGGTAAAACCATAAACTCTCCAAAATTAAGAGAGACAATTGTTTTTAAAGAGCACAAACTCATGGGTGGTTGAAAAATGCTACTTAATTCACAAACTGCCGTATACAAGAGAGACTGGATCAGGTAACAGCATATCTACATGCACGCTCATACATTCTGTAAACATAATAGAAAGGATATAGAGTCCATAATCCTACACTTACAAAGATACACAGCCATCTAATCACAGGAGACAGGCATTTACTTAAATGTAGACAAGCCAGAAAGTAGGGTCTGATGCCTAATTAAAGTCAAGGTTTACTACTAGTACGTAGAAAGTTAGAAATCTGCTTTTTTAATCCCTTTCAAAAATTCAGTAGATGACTACTTCCAAACACAGGTGTTGAAATACCTTTGAGAAAAAGAGGGTTTTTTTCCATTATTATAATGACAGTATTAATTCATTAATAAAACCAGTGCTAAACCTGGAAGTAAAACCAATTTCTTCAGAGAATTGTCATTGTAGTGTACTATATTTTGAGTCTGATTTTTTGTTCTGTTATAAAATTTTATACCTTCTCTAGTAACACAATCAGACACTTGAGAGAGGATAAGAAACAGTCGGTTACACTCCGAAACTCCTGCGTTAAATCTCACACAATGATTATCCTTCTTTGTATGATCCACATGTATTAGATGATCAGGCCTCTTTTACATTAATGCACTTACGTGATGTTTTTGAAGCAAGAAGTGTGGTCTTTGAACCAGTTAAAAACTGAAAGCCCAGAACATTTGCTTGGTCATCCTCAGACGGATTAACAAAGTCTGAAAGAGAAAGTTAAATACAGCTTTCTGTAATTCAACATTGCTGTTCAAACAACCTCAAGCCACAGCCAGGACCACATCAACCTTTGCAGGAGCAATTTTCCCTGGGTAGATTTCTCAGAGGTTCAGTCTGTACCATCTAAAAAGAACTGCAATCAGTGTACAGCCCAAAGACTATCACCTTTTACTGGATGGAAGATCACCTTTAATTCAGCTATTTATGCAAAAGTTATGTGTAAATTAGCACACTCTCTTTTTAGCTTTCAGCACAGAGCAGAACAACCAACTAGCTTGCTAAAACTGCTACTCTGCAAAGTCCATGCATTTGCACCTTTCTTTGCATTCCATGTGGTGGATCATACCATGTTAAAAGGCTCGAGTTTAGAGTACCATATTTTAAAAATCTACTCCATGGCACCTCTCCTCCCAACTTTCCTCTAAAAGTAAGGCAAAAGAGGGAGTAGAAGAGATACAATTTGTATGGAACACACCAAGAATCCAAAGTTCCTTCACAGACCACATCATACACAGCACACTTTCTTACACACACACACCCGCCTCCATCAGAGACTATGGGATGAACAGAAATCAGAAGATTTTAATACCTTCTTCTGGAACACATCAGGCCTATGTTTCGTGCCAGATTTCAATACATCCCTAGTTCAGAAATCAAGTACAATGCTCTTATTTGAAAGCACTATGGCTTAGCCATAATGGAAGCCTATAATTAAAACCCCATTTGAAAGAAAAGGTATATTTCCCCTGAAATTGAAGAAAATCGTGCTACCAAAAACCCCAAACATGCCTACTCCCCACTGCTCGCAGACAAATGTACTATATAAGCCTTTTGAAAAAAGATGCAGTTCCACCTTAAAAATATATTAAAGTTCTTGGCCCATACGGATCTCAGAAAACTGTTCCAGAACCTTACTCCTCTGAAGTTCAGAAACTTAATCACTGCCAGACTGAGCTTATTCGCAATCACTTTATAAGCCTTGTTTATTCATTTCTTTCTGTGCTAATATGATCATCTAGATCCATGATACAGACACAAAATATGTACCGAAGCAACTGTATTCCTGTTTTTGCTGTCTTTTATTAAGCTGAGTCACTTCCTTTTAATTCTCCTCTCTGATAGGCCAGATGATGTTCATGGCCTTTTTCTACTCTTTTGAGTATTAATTAACTTTTATTTAATACCAGCAGCCAACATTCAATGTGCCAGCGCACAGTAACATGATACTAGTTTTCTGCATGGAAACATTTTGTGCAATGCATCCTCAGTTCTTATTTGTTTGCTTATGATTGTATCATATTGTACCAGGTTATTCCTGTGGTAACTTCCTTCTCCTCCTCTATCTCTTCCAAATTATGAGCACATAGTTACAGCAAAATTTTTTTTATAACGTTACACTTTATAGTACTCAACTCCATTCTTCTTTTTCTAGTTCTAAATAGCACCTAATTCCTCCTTCACAGTATTTTAATATTCTTCTGAATATAAAATGTAGTTCAGGTTTGTGCATCAGAACACATTGCTAAGTACAAGTTTTCTTCATGGTCCAAGACTGGCAAGGGATATCAAGGCCAACAAGCCAGGGATATCAAGGCCAACAAGCCAGGGATATCAAGGCCAACAAGCCAGGGATATCAAGGCCAACAAGCCAGGGATATCAAGGCCAACAAGCCAGGGATATCAAGGCCAACAAGCCAGGGATATCAAGGCCAACAAGCCAGGGATATCAAGGCCAACAAGCCAGGGATATCAAGGCCAACAAGCCAGGCTTCATCAATAGGTACATAGGGGATAAAAAGAAGATTACGGAGAATGTGGGCTCTCTGAGGAAGGAAATGGGAGAGCTGGTTTCCCAGGACATGGAGAAGGCAGAGGTACTCAATGCTTTTTTTGCCTCGGTCTTCACTGGCAAGGGCACGAGCCATACCCCCAAAGTCACAGAAGGCAAGGTCAGGGACTGGGAGAATGGAGAGAGAATTTCTAGCCCATGGCTAGAAAAGGTCAGGTTTGGGACCATCTGAGGAACCTGAAGATGCACAAGTCCACGGGACCTGATGGAATATATCTGCAGGTCCTGAAAGAACTGGTGGATGTAATTGCGAAACCTTTATCCATCATATTCAAAAATTTGTGGCGGTCTGATGAAGTTCATGCTGACTGGAAAAGGGGAAATATAACCTCCATCTTAAAAAAGGCAAAAAAAAGGACCTGGGAAACTACAGGCCAGGCAGTCTCACCTCTGTGCCTGGCAAGGTCATGGAGCACATGCTCCTGAAAACCATACTAAGGCACATGGAGAATGAGGAGGTGATTGGTGACAGCCAGCATGGCTTCACCAAGGGCAGATCGTGCCTGATGAATATGGTGGCCTTCTACGATGGGGTCATGACTTTGGTGGATAGAGGACAAACAACTGATGTCATATACCTTGACTTTTTGCAAATCATTTGACACCGTCCCACACAACAT
>NW_010265985.1:0-580 GCF_000690775.1 Eurypyga helias
CTCGCTGCCGGCGGTGGCCGGGACAACAAAGCCCAGAAGTGCCAGGGGAAATCCTTCAAAGGGCGCTCATCTCGAAAACGCTGAGCATGATTTCCATGGGCCCTTAAACAGAATAATTCATTAGTCGGTTCAGAACAATCAGTATCGCGCGCCGACAATTTATACACCAACTCTGTTTACCCAGCAGACCCTCTTTGATAATATTATTTATGATTCTAAATAACTCCATCGGTGTTCAATAGAGCTGGGAGGTACCTGGGGGACCGGGGCACAATCAAATTATGAAGACATATGGTTTACTCAGCGCTGGAAATGTTCAACTGCATTTCATTGCTGTTAGTCCTGCCGCAGTACCTTCCCCAACCCGTTATACAACCTCCTTAATATCGTTTGCTGGATGGGAAGGCTTCTTCAGGGAGAGGGCTCGCGCTCCGCCGGCGGAGAGATGTGGCTGTAAAGGGAATTTTATTGTGGCTATTTCTGCATTCGCGGAGCTGAAGGACACGCCAAGCAGCTCAATGCATCCCCGGCCACCGTGGCAATTAAACTCCTGCATTGCCGGGGACTCGCAGAGCAGGGG
>NW_010265985.1:597-2176 GCF_000690775.1 Eurypyga helias
CCTGCCAGCAGCTCCAGCCCGGAGCTCTCCCGGAGAGCCTGCCCCAGCCTAGGCGCCGACTGATATGTATGCGGCACGGCACGCTCCGCGTCTCCGGGCTGTATTTATGTTCGATGCATATACTGTGTACGTTTTAATAAAGCGCTTCTGATATACCCACCAACCGGCCAAATGCTGAGTCATTATTATCGACAGAACATCGCATAAGTACTCTGCCGAGCTTCCTCTGGGCTTTGAGGGTGTATAAAGCTAACACTAATGCTATATTGCTCTATAAACTCTAGTCCTCCCTGCAGAGAAGCAATAATTAATCAGACGATGCATGATACGCAACAAATTAAAAAGATAAAACTTCCCAACGAAAATTATGGGGCTAGAGAGACGCGGGCTGCGCTCCGCAGCGAGCTGTCCCCGCCATCCCATTTCCCTCGCTCTGCCGGCACATAACTTCCGAGGGCCGGATCCTGCGGGCGCTGCGAGGCACGGCACACGCTGGTCACCCCAGCTGGGCGCGTGTTCGGCCGGCGCAGGGGACGGCCGTCAGCTCACGGGGAGCCCGGGGGGGCTACCAGTGCTGGGGACCACGGCGTGCTCCTAGGGAGCGGGGCAGCGGGAAGCGCTTTCTGCTTCGGAATGCGTCCCGGAAACTGTTCTCGACACCCATCCTGCTCGTTCCCAGCTTGCAAACAGCCGAGCCTATAAAATACAGTGATAACCGTTATCACTACGGAAATATCAGCTCTGAGAAAATCCCCCCAAAATAATAATTAAAACAGACACTGAAGACTCTGACAACCCTGGACTTGTTTTCAGCTTTCAGCTATTTCTCCTACACGATTCCCTTTTTTAAAAAACAGCATCTCCTTTCCATAGGAAACCCAGACATTTCGAGACCTGGTTTTGTTCCCCTTGAAGCAGATTGGAGAAGTAAACAGCCGTGTTTCCTGTGGAACAAAAAGAAAAAAGACATTTCAACTCAAAACGTCAGGGGTTTTTCACTTCCCTGCGGAGCTGCAGTGCGGATGAAACTCTGGGTTCTAGTAGGAGCGTGTCTCCCTGGGGAAGCTGCAGGCAGCCCCATCCTTAGGCCAAAGGACACATGGGACATGGCAGACCTCTCCCTGTGGCTCCTGAGCCGGCAGTGCCAGGCACATCCCTCCGTATATGCCAGCGGAGGATGCTCAGGGAAGAAGCCAGTAGGGGCCGACGGCTTTGTCTCTTTAAAATGTTTGGAAAGAAGTTCAATCCACCTCTTTGGGTACAAAGCTTGGCTCTCCCACCACCGCTTCCCATCACAGCTGCTCCCAGGCTCCCTCCCCGGCTGCCCAGAGCAATTCCCGACACTGCTTTCAGACCCAGACCGCGAAGAAAACCCGTCGGCACCGACCATTGATTACGCCGGCGGGGTCTGACAGCGAATTCCTCTTTGGAAGAGCAGCCCTGCGAGACCCTCGGGACAGCGATGTTCTCGGGCAGAGAAGCCTCCCCCGCCCCGCGTGCCGGCACGGAGCATGGCAGTGCAGGCGGAGAGGGGCGAGGATGGGTGCGTGGGCGCGCAGCGGTCACCTACTGCACGAAG
>NW_010265986.1:0-1619 GCF_000690775.1 Eurypyga helias
CCGCTGGACCGCTGCCGGCACCCTGCTTCTGGCTTCCCTCCTCCTGGTAAATGCCGTTTCTGTCCCCAGAATGTGTGTCGCTTCTGGCAGATGTGTGTGTGCGTGCGGGTGGGTAGGGTTTTAGGCTTTAAGATCACGGTTAGAGCTCGTTCTGAACCGAACTTGTCAGTGTGATACTCTCTAACGTATCAGGCTTGGTGCCTTGGTGTTGTGGGTCGCTGCAGGTAGAACCAAGGAGTTGATGTTGGCATCATTTTTATAAACTTGGAGAGCAATGACCCGTGAATGGTGATTTAACTGCTTGGGATTTAGAGAGGAGCTGTTGCTCTCCTCTTTAAATCAAACTATATCACGCTGTAATGTTCCTGGAATTTTCTTCCTTCCTAAAAAAAAAAAAAAAACACCAAAACCAACAAAAAACAGAGAACGTATTTTTCAGTTGTGCACATGCAGAGAAACCAGGTACAGCATGTACTGAACTTTTTCCTGCGGCCAGCTTAAATGAGCTCTCATTACTGCTGTATCTCATTACAGAGACAAGTTTATACCAACTTGGAGAAGATAGGTTACGTGATTTCTGGTATACTTCAGGACTGTAAAGCTAATCATTTCTGTATGATTTTCTCTCATACTTTCCCTGATTATCCTGATAGGATGCTCTGCAGCTGAGTGCTGTAGCTCTGCTGTTTGATTGACATTAAATGTTCCATTGTGACTCACAGTTAAGTTTATAGGTATGAGCTGTATGTTTGCTATCAGAAAATCTGCAGTAAGAATATTAATATGCACACACTTTGATACCATGGTCATCTCGGCACACATGTATGTTGTCTTTTCCTGAAGATTTGACTGAATTCAGTCATTCAAATAGCAAAGAACCTTGAATATGTATTATTTATCTGTATAAAACAATCTGTGTTAATCATTGTAAACTAATCTTAACACATTTATGAGTAGTCAAATGGAGACCTAAACAGTGGATAACTCTATTTGAAGTGCTTATTTAAAACTATTGTATGATTCTTAAAAAAAGTTTTTTGGATATAGCATCCCTAAATACTAATTAATCACTAGAAATAAGAACACTGTCTAGACTGATTTAAAAGTCTTATTTTGTTTAAAGGTTTATTTTTCATTTAAAGTACTGGATTCACACAAGATATTGTAAAGTCAGCATAAATTCTCTTTCATTTATGAAAATGAGAAGTTTATAACCTGGTGACTACAATATATTATAAGCCAATACTGCAGTACTAATTTAGGGAAGATCAACAGCAGATATGACTCAACAAGACTGTGTAAGGACTGTAGGATTTGGCCCCATGTTAAGCTCATACTCATAACATTTGTACTTCACTCTGGTGCTCGTGAATTAAGTTCTCAGTTCCTAATTCATAAAAATAAATAGTGCATTCTGCTGCCAACTATTATGCATTATATTCCATACTATACTAGTTTGTATTTGTATGACTTACCCTGCCTCAAGAGATTTCCCCCCCACCTCCCACCAAATCTCTTTGTGCCTTAAGAATAGTGATGTGAAGCAAGCTTAACTTTCTTTTTTGAATCAGGCCATTCTTTTGCTCCTTCCATGTTCAAGAAAATCTCACTTGCTTTCA
>NW_010265986.1:1650-7043 GCF_000690775.1 Eurypyga helias
GGAGATTAACATGCAAGTGTCTGACTTATAGGTCGGATAGAAATAGAGGTAAGTTGCAGGATACCTTGGTATACATGTTACTACTGTAGTTTATTTCAGCATGAGTTCATATAGGGCATGGTAGAAAGGTCATGGACATTTCTGAGGATAAAGTCATTGTATCAGGCCTGTGACCTAGCTGTTTTCTTCATAGGTATTAGCCTTTAGTCAAGTAGGTGGAATGAGTTTGAAAACTATGACAATCAGCATTTGGATTTATGTATTTCACCTTGTATCTCTCTAAAACCCCTGTCTTGCTCACCCTGAGCAACACGAGCAGCCTCTAGTCACGTAGCACTCCAGTAACATTAGCACAGGTATGTGGTTGTAAGTACTAAAACTGGGTAACAAATGCTTACAGGGTTAATCTTAAAATAATTAACCACATTTTCCTATATTTTCAGTAAGACACTGTAGAGCCAAGTAGCATCCTAAGTCCTTGTTCAGCATTCTTGCCTCAGGAAGGAGGTTGCATAGCTCAGACATACGTACACAGTCCATACGTTCATGATGCTAAGGAGATGGACAAGCCCTCAGGCAGCACCAACAATAAATAATCTCTGCTGTTCCCCTCCTTAGCCCGTAGGTACATCTACTTCAGGTCAGACTGTCTGGAGTGGTGTATTAGTGAGTGTATTTCACTACTGCGTCAGAGTTCTTAACCTTCTTTAGAATAAATTGTATTAATTTCATTTAAGTGGTGCTTCAGTAAGGTCTGTGGGGGCAGCACTTTATGTTAACTGCCCTAGAACTTGTTCCATGCTCCAACTTGCATCCGGTTTCCCTGGCATAAGTAAGAGTTAGGTACTTTCACAGATACTTGTGAGAATCTGAGCCATAACACTAGATGCCTGTCTTCAGAAAGTACTATCAGACTGAAAGTAACTTAAAAAGACAGTTTCTCTCTTTCCAGGCTAAGACCAGGTGTTTGGAGAATTTTGTTCATTGCTCTGTGAACTTTTGCATGGTAAGGAAATATTAGCACGCCACTTTTAAAAGAAGAAAGAGAAAGCAGGCGCTCAATTCTGAGGATTTCCCTTTCTATTGGTTTAAAAATAAAGGCCTAACACAAGCAACTCACAGCTGTTTAACTCAAAGAAAACGTGGCCAAAACCATAACCAGCCATTGACATCTGTTCATTGGAGCTTGAGGTCAAATCACTTCATGTCAGAAGGGCATTTAATCACATTTGCATTTGTTGTTTGCATCTTTTCAGCAGCTTTTTTTAGCTTTCTTTGTTGCTGTTGTGGTACTTAGAGAAGTAACACTAGGAACTGTAATAAAGTACATGTGTTTTTCTGCAGGATTTCTTTCTTTTGCTGTGCTAATTTGTAGATGGAAAATAGTCAAATACAATAGTCCATTCCTTCCAGGCTCTTTGGCATTACATTCCCCTATTATCTAACTGGATCTGTCTTGGATGACCACAATTAGCCAGTGGAATGAATATAATGTTTCTTGATTATATCTGAATGTACAAAGCTTGACAGTTTTTCCTTTCATGTGTAGATAGGTCTACCTACTGTTGTGCTTCTCTGTTTCTACAATGGTAGCTGTACAGAGAGGGATTTTTCCAGTGCAGGGTCCAAAGAGCACGCATATATTTTCACGTGTAGTCATGTATATGTACAGACTGGCATTTGATCACATCATTTGGGTAAAGATGAGCTGCAATACAGAGGTCAGCTACACAAAGTCAAGCTTTATTCATATGCAGGAGTGCAAAATTTCTCACCATTGTGGTTTGTAAACAGTGCTGCTGTACTCAGAATTTCTCATGTTTATAAAATAAAACCATTTCTTAGGTGATGGTCTAGGTGCTACTAAGTATATGTACTCATCACTTTCTTCCTACCTTACTTTAGAATTTTGTGTTTGGACTTACCTTCTTGACCTCTTCCTTCAGACTTTTTTGAAGTATATAATTTAATTACTCTTTCTGCAAAGTGCAAAGACTTCCATGAGCTGAACTAAGGTTGCGTGATGGAATTTTTTTCTTTTGGATTTTAGTGAATGTGAGTCAGAACTTAATGTAGGCTGTTGAGCTATTGGTCTGCTTCACCAGTGTCACTAAAGTTAAAAAAGTTTTGTTTTAATGACTTTTGCTAGATTCATAGGTCTGGCAAAGAATAATAAAAGCAACTATGAAATTAACCACTATGGAAAGTCTAAAGATTGGAACAGGGTCACCTGTACTCATGGATCTGTCAGGTGGACAAATTCATGCTTAGAAGGCTCATGAGTTAATGTAAAGCCTGAGTAGACCACATGCCCAGACAAATAATTTTTTAGGAGAGGGGTCTCAATCTCTGAACGACTGAATTTTCACTGAAGCAAACAAAAGCTGAATGCCTTATAGCTGTCTTGTTAGAAATCCAAATATAACCTCGTGGTTTCTGTTACAGTGTTGTCAAGTCTGCAGACAGCATCTTTGTTTCTGTTGATTTTCGTAGCTATTTCTATAAGCTTGTAAGAAAAGTCAGAGCTGTATGGGCAGCAATTACATGGAAAAAATGGGAATTTGCAGTCTCTTGCCATGGAGGCTTGTGTTCTCTCATATGAGGAAGCAGAATAATAAGATAATCCTTACAGAAACAAGCAGAAATCTGAAGGTAGTGTTAACACATCAGTGGTATCAGGATGGGGAGAAGGAAAAGGAGAAAGAAATTGCTTGTTTCAGCCCAAGCCAAGGACAGTTACAAAAGAAGTCTTCTCATGTGTGGACAGCAGCTATTCAAAAGCTGTCATGCAACGTTGAATTCCATCAGAAAGTCATACTTCTGTATGAATCACAGCTTTTTCCTAACTGATGTAGGAAGGAATGTGATGTGATGAAGGAATAGTTCATTTGGCTTTTGGGATCTCCATGTTTTCGTATCAGCAGAGGAACTGCTGACCAGCTTTGGATACCCAAGATCTGATAACTTCCTGTAGCCCTTAAACCTATGTTCAGGAAAAATGGGGCAAGTAAGCAGGAGACATACATCTCATAAATTGAAGGAAAATCTTCTCTAGGTCCTTAACCCTGTGTAGTGTTGAACACAGACAAATAATAGTCAGTGCTTACTGCAGTCTGATGATTTAGATGTTCTTCTGTCTGAGGGAACGTAAAACATTTAATGACAGGTCTGAGATTTGCTATCATGCACTCTACTCATTGTACATGTTCAGACCTATTTGTTTTTAGTCAGACAAATTTCTTCCTTATGCAAAAGGGACAAATAGAGAGGGTTGTCTACTAGGGATTATAGATGCTAGAAGGACTTAAAGGATGGTATCATGGTTTTAAAGATGCCTTTCTCAAATGTTTCATTTGTCTCTCAAGATAATTTTATGCAGTATCTTCTCAGTCTCTGTTGAAGGCTCACCCACAATTGGATAGGGTCATCAGCCTTTAAAGTTTTTGCCCTTCTTTTTGGAACTGGCAAATACCATTATCAGAATGCTAACTCTTAATATAAACATAATGATTCATAAGCGTAGTATTATCTGAGATTTCAGAGCAAGCTTCTCATCTATATAAATTGATTTGCCTCTGTTAGCTGCAATAGAGCTATATTGAATTCCACCTGCTTAGACTTTGTAGTAAAGCCTTTTCATTTAATAACTGTTTTTATTTTGAGCTCTTTCATGTGGTATTTGTATGTCCTACACAGAGGCAATTAAAATACCTCCAAAAAAACCCTGATCATTACTATCTTCTTGTGAAATCTGAGTGGCCAATTTATCCTGTTTTCAACAGAACACTTTTGCGGGGTGTTGTGGATTTTTATGGCTTGAATCTGAATGTGCACATTAGCCAGGACCTTCTTTCTGCGTCACAGACAGTGAGATGTTACCATACCAGAGATTACCAACTCCAGGTGCATTTCCAGCTTTTTTTCTTTTTTCTTTTTTCCTCCCTTTAAGTACCTTGATTAGAATTTCATTTCACATATGAGAAATTTTTTTTCTTTTTGCTGCCAGAACCCAACTTTTCCAAATTTCTTATAAAAGTGGCTAAAGTTGTGGTGAAATTGGGAGGCAATAGAGACAGGTGGCTGGGGGAGGGAAAGCAATGTGTATATTTGTGAGATTTAATCTGCTTCCAAGGCAAGCATATGTAGAAATCTTAATAGTTTTGCCACCTGTGAATCATTTGGACACTGCTTATAGGGGCAGTCCTTCTTCTAGTTCTGTGGAGAAATAACTGGTATGTTCACTGATTCTACAGTAAATTAATTTTCACATTGTTTCCATTTTCGTCTTTACCGCCTTTATGGAATTTCTTACAAAGCTTTAACCTTTTAGAGGTTGCCCAGGGATTTCTGACTTTCAGGGACTTCTTCTAGAGCAAGTTCAGCAGTGAGGGTGTCAGGGCGGAGGGAAGGGGGTGTGTGATAACGTAAGACATCCTGAAATAAATTCCAAGAGTGCTCAAGAAATGAGACAGGAAATTATATGCAACTTATAATAAATTCAAACTGTCCCATAAAATAAATATAACTCATTTTGTTTCCATATGAAAGTACTGTAGGGGTGTCGAATTTCCCCTTCTAGCTTTGTTGGATATAATCTCAGTCCCTGTTTGAAGTTTGCTGGTGTATTGTTCAGATCCTGTGCTCTATCAACAGACCCCGAAATGAAAGGGAATAAAGGAAGCAATAAGGTCTCCTACCGTTCTGGTGTTGGCATTAGATTTGTGGAATATTTATTTATTTACTTACTTACTGGCTTATTTAAATCCTGTGTGTCTTTCAGCCTAGACTGTTAAAAGCATCTGCTGTTGAGGGCAAATATAACTGCTCTTAACAAGCCCAGGGCTGTCTTTTCTTTTCTGATTTTGGTATGTGAAAGGATTATGATTGTAAATGTGTTTTGGATATGACATTTTCATAGTTCCTGTAACTTTTGAAAAAGAGAGTGGGGAATTTTCAAGTTCCCATGGTATTGCCAATATGTTCCTGTATTGGGTTTGTGTGGCAGGGTTTTTGTAGTGGGGGAAGCTTCTCCAGCTCCAAGTCAGAGCCACCTCTGCCCATGGCCAGGCCAGTCATCACCTCTGTAATTGACGTATTTAAGAAGGGAAAACAAAGGGAACCAAAGGTAGAGGGAGGGGTAGGACGTGAGAGAAACAACCAGGCTGACACCCAGATCAGTGTGGAAAGGCGGGAGAGGTGGCTGGAGCAGAGGTTCCCCTCAGCCCATGGTGAGAGGGCTGGCTGTGCCCTGCTGCCATGGAGGGTCACGGGGGAGCAGAGACGCCCACCCCTGCAGCCAGATGATCCCATGCTGGAGAGGGGCAGAGTGTGAGGATCCCTCCCCTGAGGAGGGAAGAGCAGCAGACACATGTGATGGACTGACGACAGCCCAC
>NW_010265986.1:7082-18897 GCF_000690775.1 Eurypyga helias
GAAAGGTGAGCAAAGCAGAGCCTGGGAAGAAGGGAGAGGCAGGGGGAAGATGTTTTTAAGATTTGGTTTCATTACCAATTACCATACTCTGATTTGGTAATTGGTAATTATTGGTAATTAAATTGATTTTTCCCCCACATGGAGTCTGTTTTGCCTGTGACCATAACTGGTGAGTGATCCCTACCTGTCCTTGTCTCGACCCACCAGCCTTTCCTGATATTTTCTCCTCCCCATCCCACCAAGGGGAGGAGTGAGTGAGCAGCCTCCTGGCACTGAGCTGTGGGCTGGGGTTAAACTACAGCAGTTCCTTTAGGGTGCAGCCCTGGCCATGTTTTAAAGATGAAAGATCTGAATTTGCTAAAGGGGAGAGGGAGGTAATTCAACAGAAATATCTGAAACTAAAAGTTGAGCTGCCACATCTTGAATTGTAAGACTCTGCTTTGCTAATCCAAATTTCGTCAGTCTCCTCATCTGTGATGGTCTCAGCCACCCATCAGTGCTGGTGAACACCAGGGCAAGTGGGAGTGCATTATCACATCTCACCAGAGTTGAAGACTGGCATGGAGAGGAATGCATACCCCTTCTGTGCAGCATACTGTCTCCGAAAGGTGGATGTGTCTTGTCTTCTGTTTGGTGACAGCAATGGAAACAAACATTTTCATCACGTGATATTAGAAGACAGCATGAAAGTAGCAATATCTGACATCCTGACAGTGTTTGGGTCTTTCCATCTTCATAATTCGATGTAAAATTATGAAAAAAACAATCTAGTATCCCTAGAAAAATACTCCACGTTGGTATTGCAGACTCAACAATTGAGTGTATTTTCCTTTAACGGAACATATTAATTAATTTGAGGCCAATTACGTAGTGATTAAGGGGACAATATGTTAGATTAACTCTGAGGTTTAAAGTTAATTCCCAAGGGTCCCATGATTTTTTTTTTCTCCTGGTTTCTCTTTTATTTTTTGTTATGACCTAGGATCTTAAGCTTTCTCCATGGTCTATTTCTCTCTTTGCTTGTCTCTCTTCCCACCCCTTTCCTCCTTCCATCCTCCCACCCTTTCTCTCTTCCCCACTTTCTCTCCACCCCACCCCACCCCCAATTTTTTTGCTTAAATATTTCCCTTTCAGTTTTCCTGCCTCCACCAAGGCTTAATGTTTCAACCCTTTATACGGCCCCATGTTGTTAAAATAAACACATACACAGCTCCATGAGGTAACTGAGGGAGATGGCAGACCATCAGAAGAATAGGAGGCTTCATTTATTTTGAATAAACCTCATGATTTGGAATGTTTATCTGAAATTACACAAATAGTTGGAGAGCTCTCCTCCCTTCTCTGAAATGCCCCCTGACCAGAGAGTGCCATCCTCCTGCTGCAACATGTGGCACCTAGTCTTAATGCTCTGACCTGCTCCAGAGGAGGCTGAGCTATCCTAGGGCTGACCAGCCCACTGAAATCTATGCTGATGTGACAAGTTCTTCTAGCTCAGACTTTCAGAACAAGTTTCTGAATTCAGTCCATATGGGGTTTCGTGCACATGAGAAGACTCACTCTTGTATGTTGTGACCTATATGGAGAGTTAGGCAGAGTGGATATCTGAAGCTTAAGGTCAATTTACTCAAGGAAGAGAAAATGGCTGATACACACTTCTTCAGTGTATTACCCTGCCTCTTTGGGGGAGACGGTTGTTCACTTGTGGAGCTGGGAGTGTCAACCATATGTTGGCCATTTTTTCTTGAAGCTGCTGAACACAGCCCAGCCAGCACACAGCTTTCACTTCTTGCCACTCAGAAAATACTTGGCATGCAATAGGCCTTGTCACAGATAAGAGTCTTACTTTCCTCTCTTCCCCTTTCTGTGCGCCTCTGTGGGCTCTTTCCCAGCCGGCAGTTCTTGCTACGTGGAAGGCAAACCCAAAGTCCTCCAGTGCAAGATGCACTTTTGAACCCACGTTGTTGGGTGGGTTCCGAATTCTGGAAAGTGATTTCACCCACCCTAGCCTCGAAAACCCTTCTGAGTCAATTAGGCGACAAGTCTGAGGCTGAGCCAGCTTGGACCTGCTCTGTATTGGATCACCCATGCCTGATGTTTACACCAGCACGGTGGGATTTAAATGCAACGGGGTGTTGTAACTTGGGTCTGTGAGAGCAAGAAAGAAAGGTCTTATATTCACATGGCTCTCCTGGTGTGTATTTTCATATGGGTAAGTGGAGTGAGAGATAGGACTTATTTGAGTTTTATAAGGCACTCTTACAAAATGTTACAGGGAGTGCAGCGTGCAGTGTGTTGAAGTGATACGGTGTCAGCTCCATCCTCTGCCAGCAAAATCCCCCCCACCCCCAAGGCTGGCTGCTGCCCTTTTAGGAGAAGAAATGAGCTCACATTTGGCACATTTATCCTGGGATACCACTTCCAGTCCAGGTTTAGGAATGGCTGTTAAGCTCCTCAAGTCCTGAGATGGGTGTTTATTGTTTCTTCCCTGTTTGTTGCAGATTATAAACTGTGTACTCCCTGTTACAAGTTTTAAGAGACTGCATAGATGCCACTCTGTGACTTGCTTCAGGGCAGGATGAATCCCATGGGACTGTGGGAACAGCAGTGGCAATGCTTTCATCCTTCAGATGCATGGAGCTAATGACTCTTAAGAGGGTGCAAATGTGTACAACACTGAGCGTACAGACATGCTGTTTTCAGGACAACAGAGCTCAGTGTGACACTTTGTCCTTATTACTTGTGCAATAACCGTATCAGGCCATCTATGGCTAGGAAGAGAGAAGGGGTTATTTCTCCCTGATGAACCTTTGCTTTCCTGTGCAAAAGGAAAAGATGCCATAATTTCCCTTTTTCTGTTCCATTAGTAGTGAGCCTGCCTTGCATGACTGTACTGTTAAGACAAAAAAAGAATGCAGCACTGAAGAGGGCTACCACAGCAAACTTTCACTGATGTCCCTGAGAACTGAGCTAGTTGTATGTTTATCAGGTATCATCCTTCAGAGTAAAGAAAAATTGTCCACATATTGCTCTTCCCCTTGTCTGTGTTCAGAGGAGCAGAATAAGAGGATCTCAGTGAGATTTCCTCTTCTCTTGCCCTCAAGGTGTCTTCCCCTGTTTCTTCTAAGTGATGGGTGATTTTGATCCTGAAGAAAGTGTAAATTAAAAACTCTCCAGAAGGAGTTTTGGACTTTTTATTTATTCCTTTTTAAGAGGCTGAAAAAAAAAGAAATCCTGGACCGTTTATCTGCACTAGCCTCGCACACATGTGCTTCTGTGCCAGTGCCTTCCTTGGGGCATGGAGTCACTCAGTTGAAGGGTTCCCTGTGCCAGGGGTTTTCCATAGGAAATACTCTCTTGATCCCTTTGCAGACCTTTTGCCTGGTCTTGCAAATGCAAAGGAGGCAAAAATTCCCCAGTTAATTTCCAAGACTGTGCAAGCCTGGGGCAAGTGGGCTGGTACTGTTGAGCTCACAGCTCCCCACCCAGCAGGAGGGAGCTGCTCCCCTCAAGGGAGCAAGGGAGTCAGTGCACAAGGTGTAGCCACTTTCAACTGAAGATGTCTGATGCTCATTGCAGCTACTTTTCTTCTCATGTTGTTTGTCAGAGAAAACTGTTTTAGCAGTAGTTTGAACAGTTCTGTAGGCGTCCTTTTGATTTGGCCATACAGAACAGCATGCAGTTAGGCATGGGGGCAATGGCACCTGTGGTTGCTCAGCGTCTCAGGTGCAGTGAACAGCTCTGGCAGCTTGGACACAAGGGCATTTTCATTCTTCATCTTCTTTTAACTTCTGTGAGAGCAAACTCCCATTGCTTTGGTAAGCAGTGCCAGGTAGGCGGGATTTTCTGGTTTGTGTGGCCCTTTTTAGGGGGTGGCTGGGAGACAGGTCTGGTGGCTGAAGTCCTCTCTTTGTCTTTACATGGGGTTACAGTCAGGTTAATGGGAAGACAAGCTGTCTACCACACCAGCTAAACAGTGTTCATTCATTCTGACCCTGGAGAGACCCCTCAGGAAAAGAAAATATGTCAGCATTCTTATGAATCCTTGGATATATTGCTAAAGCTGTCTTGGAAACCTCTGCTTTCATGAGGTGCAAAAAATGGGGAGATACCTGTTTGGAGCTGGAGGACAACTACTGTCATGGAGAATCCTAGTGCTTCCATGGAATTATGCACTTCACAAGGATAAGGCTTACTTTAATAAGCCCTTTCTTCAGTATGCTACAGTTATTTTGGAGGAGTGGATGTGCTCTGGTCACACAGTTCTGTTTAAAACAACGTGCAACTCTTTGTCTAGGTACATTAAACATGTTTTTTGTGCATTGCAAACTGGAGGTGTCAGAATATTTTACTTATGATGTTTCTAAGATAATCACTGAAAAGTTTCAACAGCTAGTCAGGAATGTCTTGCATGTTAACAATTTGTTTGACAGTGATTACCAATATTAATTCAACTGGCTGTGATTTTGTTCTGCATTGCCTTCCTTCAAAAGCCAGAGATTCCCATCTGACCTGTAGTCCAGCTGTTACCTTGAATGGAATGCAACAAAGATACACAACATTGTTCAAATAAAATCTCCTAAACCATATATTTACTTTGGTTGAAGTTTTGAAATACATGTTTCTTAAAAAGGTCACAGGCCTTGTCGTATGCTGTTGCTCTCCTAGGTAAGTGCTGAGAGCAGTTTCTTCCTGGTCCACTCCGGACAGCATTTCAGAACCATGTGAAGTATGTATTTGACCTCAGTGACAAACTAACATCAAAGGATGCTCAAGGATTACTCAAAGAGGGAGAATGTATGGCTTGGCAAGAAGTCACATAGGGATGCTCTTGGACATATGTGAAAAGGGAGGGCAGAAAGACCATATAATAGTGAGAAATAGTGATTTTCTGTCCCTAATGTTATTTTCACAGTAGCAAAAGGCAAGTTTAGGCAATGGCCTCAGAGGAGCTTTGCATATTGTCACTGACAGTTCATCATACCCGTGAACAGTGGGGATATGATAAGAACCAGATGATTTAAATTTCTTAAACAAACCCAGCGGTGCATATCATCTGGGAAATAACTGTGGATTAAGCCTGTATCAGTGCCTTAGTCCAATAAGAGGTTAACTGCATTTTTCACTGTCTATATTGCTGTTTAATCTGGGGAACACAATCGGTGCTTGGAAAACACAACTTTTGCAGTGTTTTACTGAACATGGAGGAAGACCTGAACCCTTGGAAACTGAGGACCAATTAAACAACATGATCTGCATTTATACACACTCTTTTCTGTGTGACACTGACAAATAGTTGGATTCTGTAGGGATAGTGTAGTTCCAAACAAAATTCTAAATTCAGTTCCAGTATGTGACTAAGATTTATTTTCTTAAGGCTGAACTCCTTCTATAGCTCTCGGGAAATATACAGAGGTCTTGCTGCTTTTCATGTTTCACCCTCAGTGCACCCACACACGTGTACACACATGCTCTTAGAAGAATCATGGTTCTCTCGTCAGGGGTGCAGCTCCTGGATGGCTAGGCAGCTGTTGTGATTTAAGGATGTGTCGCCCTTGTTGTGTTTTTTACGTACTATTCCATATAGTTTAAGTGATTTCTGTATACTGTGTGTTAGTGGAAAGGGTAGGAAAGACCAGTTACTCATCGCATAGTCTCTGTATAACATGAATCTCTGACAACTCTTTAATAAATTTAGGAATTATTGTTAAACACTGAAACAGGTTTTTTTTAAAGAATAAAATTGGATACCTAGCTCTTTTAGTCTTACTTGATTATGTCAGATTCTTTTTGCTTATATTATAAGAAATCTTTTATTCAGCTCGAACTTTAAAGCCTTTGTTTTTTCTTTTGGAAGCATCTTCACCTGAGTGCCCTACCCACTGACAGTGATTTCATTGTGTACATGTGATCCTTCTTGCTTTCTTTTCCAAAAGCACAAGACATTCCTTCTCTTTCTCATTAGACAGCTCTTTGGAGGTCCTCATGCCGGTTTTCCCTGGAGCTGCTGTGTTGAGTGGTAGCTAGAGGATCACCTTCAGGTTAAGTGTCCGTTAGGGTAGTGAGGGGTAAATAACAAGCTGATTTTGATTAGTGTTAGCAGACTTATTTGGTTTAGGTAGGTCATTGGTAAGCAAATTGCTTGCAGGTGGCATTTCTGCCATTGATGCTGTAGATGTCAGGACATGGTGAGTTTTGTGTGGACAAAGCAGTAGTGGGTGTTTCCTGGGAAGCTCTGTCCGAGATCCACCTAGAATGGAGAGAAAGAAGCTCTTCTGACACCAGTGGCAGGACACAAAAAGCCTTGATCATTGTCTGCATTTTGCTTATTTGGCATACACTGGCATTTCAAGAAGCATCAACCAGGAGTACTTCTGGCAGGGATAAAAGACTTTTTTTTTAAGAGGGAGGTGTTACTTAAAGGAAGTATTAAGTGTTGGCAGCTTTATTCCTTGCACTTTTAAAGGCATATACACCCCCTTCTGTGTTTTTCTTTTTTTTTTTCCTCCTTTTTTACTTTTTTGTGTTTGTGTTTACTCTTTATGGCAGGAACTTTAGGGCTTTAAAGGAATACTGTACGAGTTCCTGTATTGCAGAACACTGCAGTGTTGTTGGCTGTTACTTAAGAGTATTTTAATGTAGATTCTTCAGTTTAGTTCACTTTATTCAGAGTGGGTAGGAATTACTAATCAGTAGCATAAGCTTCTTTTGAAAAATCTGTGCTAAACAACAAATTCCTAGCTAGCAGTGATATACATATCCTTTGAAGCGTCAATAGACCTACAATAGGCAATCCTTTTCAGATTTAAAATGGCTTTCCAGGCATTACTAGTATTTTAAGCTCACTCTTAACTATGTAGTTCGCATGAGGGAAAACCACTCTACTTTCTTTAACACTGAACATGGGTGAAGTTGAAATGAATTATGTTTATTCCACTTGTTAAAAGAAAACTTGGAGCCTGTTCCAGCTTGAGATCACATGCTTTCTGGGAATATATAGGCCTTATAACAAATCTTGGAATGCAAATAACAGGCACATGGCTCTCCTCTGGGTGGGAGTACAATTTATTTCACAAGAAATTTGGACCCTTAGAGTGTCTAGCTGTGCTGATGCTTATAATTTGTGATGAGGTAAGAGTACTTGGTTCACAGGGCTTTACTTCGCCACTCTTTTTAATTATGTCCTTGGCCTTTCAACCAGTGGTGAGTGATCAGGACAAGCACCCATTTGCAGTTTGAGGATATTTGTTTCCTTGTAAACTAAAAGCACAGACTCACATTTTCATTTTAGCAGACTGAAAGTGAAAACACACTTTTTCGTTTTATGAAAAATACCCTTCAGAAATCAGTCAGCTGAAATAACCTCAGTAAATCGGTGTGTCGTTTCTCTTATCTCACTTGTAAATGGTAATGAGACTGTATCTAGAGGATGGATCACATCTGGCTATAGTCAGAATATGATCAGTTACATTACTTCTATTGTTACGTTTACCCGCGCAATGCTTGTGTTGAAATTAAATACTTTTGCATTTTAATAAAGTAAGATAAATTGAGAGTATCAAGTAATTGTTATATGCTCATTAAGCAAATCCAGTATAATCTCCTACAGACTAAATTAACTTACATCTTTTTACCATCAGTAGATCAAAATTACATCATACTATATGTTAGAGCAACAAAAAATTATTTAATAGTCTATCTAGACTATCTTCCAAAAGCTTTTCTGCAGAAAGAATTGCTACATGTGTTTTCTAAAATTCCATTACAAACTGTGCACCATTGAGCAAATTGAAAGTGGAGGTTGGCTACACCACAGAACAATCATTTTATCTAGTGCAGCTGGCAACCTCCGCTTGGCGAAAGTGCTAAGATACCGCAGCAGAGCGGAGGTGCTTCAGTAGAGCTGTTTTAAGAAAGCTTGCCTTCTGCCTGCTTGCTTTAGCATCCTTTTCATTCACAAGATCTATTTGATTAATTAAAAAAAAATATTTAGAAATTGCGTTGCCCCCCTTCTCAGCTTATCTTTTAATATTCTGCTCCTTGAACCCCTTTAATTTGATGGAGTTTTGAACTCTGCGTGCTTTGGACAAGTTCCTAAAGGTCTCTCAAAAGGAATGGTCTTCTTTGTGTCAGAAGGCCAAATAGACTCAACTCTATTTAAGTGGCATTTGTGTATTTAAAATACTCTGGTTTTAAAAAAGGTGCATTCATGCCCTCGAAGGGTCTGTGAGCAGTGGTGTGAGGAATGAAGCAGGCGCCCACTGTGAAAGGCCAGGGAGCTGGGGCTGAGTGGACAGGCTGGTGTGTTCCATGCACTGGTCCTGCACCTGACCATTGCCACTCACTGAGCTCTTCCTTTCAGAAGAAATAACCATATTTGGTGTGCTTGCAGGGAGGAAAATCCTTTCTTTTTTAACCCATTCTGCTCAAACAGACTGACTCATTCTTCAAGATCAGGTTTAGAGTGTACCCTGATAACTGCAATAATTCGAAGAGAGGGAAAGAACAGAAAATGGCTGAACAGGTATCCTGCAAATCTTAATTTATTTTCCTTTAAACACTGTCTCCATAGAAGTCTGCCAATTTGGCATACAGTCTGAGCTCACTTAGGCAGGTTTAACACAATCGACTTTCGTTACCACTAATTTACAGTGCCAGCGTATCTCAGAGTAGTATAAGGCTTTTGGAAGAAGTATAACAATACAATTACTCTGTCAACCTGAGTAAGCTAAGTACTGATCCATGAGCTAATGACTCGCTTCAGAGCAGGAAGACTCCCGTGGGACCATGGGAACAGCACTGGCAATGTTTTCATCCTTCAGATGCATGGAGCTAATGACTGTCAGAGGGTGCAAGTGTGTACAATAGTGAGATTACAAGCTTTCTGTTTTCAGGAGAACAGAGTTCACTGGGAGGCTGTGGCCTTATTACTGAGCTGAGTGTAGAAACTGCTGTTTACAGATGTGGGCTTTCAGTTCAGCTAAGCATATGCCTGGCTGTTTATTCAGCATCACAGACGACACTAGTGGGTGAACTGCAAACCCCTTGCAGAATTTTTATGGGACTAAATGGTTTCCATATTGGAAAAGTCTATCATTATTAATGGTTAGCATATATAATGCGTTCCTGGCTCCTTAAACTATACTGAATAGTTAACTTCTTACCTTGATAAATCATAATTAGCACACATTTCCTATCCTAACTTGCCAGACTTAGTCCTTTGCTCTACAGACACAGACTTTTCAGTTAGGATCTCTTGTTTGTGTGACAGATTCATTATCTCCCTTAAATGGATGTATATTGAAGCTGTCCACATCTTAAACCATTGCCAACATTTTAATTTTTGCCTGTGAATAACAATATTCCAGACTGGTATATTTCATCAGGTTTCAGTTTTAATGACAAAACTTTCACACAACTTCATTGAAGGTTAAATGGTTTCAACAATGAGCTTTCTCAGGTTCTGAAGTGATCCCTCAGTGCTGAAAGCCAAAGTTGATTCCTCTAACACAAGCTATCAGTGATGCTTGCTGATGTTTCTCGGTTGAAGGTGTACCATCAAAGTCTCCCTCATATAGTTGGTTTGCCTTCTTATTTATTGCAAGTACAATTAGAAATTATATTGACTTGGTGTTGGCCCATAGCACAAGCCAATCTTTGAAGAACACTGTCTGGTCTCCCTCAGACACAGGCGTTTTCCATGCACCTTTGCATGCTTCTGTAGGTGATTCTTCCAGCAACACCACACCATCCATGAGGGACAGTACCTATCTAAGTGGTTAAATTATTTGTGTCCATACAGATGTATGTTTCTGAGGTGCATTTGCATGAATGAAAATGAGATGTTGGATGCACGCATGATTGCATTATTTGAGGCAGGTACTGCTGTATATTTATGAGTTAATCTTAGAAGGGTTGAGCATTTCTGAGTCCATCAGTGGTGCTTCTCTGTAGAGTTGTTTGCACCCAACCACTGGCATTAACAATAGCACTGCCTGAGCCTGTGCCTGGCACTGGAGAACTCTAGCTCTTTAGGTAGTGTGCACTTTCTTTTTTTATGTTAGCAAATAGTATGAATAAAACAGTTAGGGAATCTTCGTCCAGAAAGTTTTATAGGTGATCTTTGGACAGAGAAGAGTTAGTGATACTTCTAGTTCCTTATGGTGAGTGCATGAAAGTCATTACGTTGAATGTCTTTGCATCATGTTAATTCGCTATGCTGTGATTATTTTTTTCCTCAAGAGCATCTTTGAAGGCACTTTTGATATATTCTTTCATAGTTTCTAACACCGCAACAAAACTTCAAGGCACAATTTCTTATGTCTACAATACTTCACGTCTTCCTTTTAATCAGGAAAAATTCCTTGCCTTACTGTTGTCGAAAGTGCTCTTTTATAATAGTCATCCCCAGTCTCAAATTGAGACAAAGTATGATACTTTAAGGATGAAAGCGATTTCATACAGCAACCCCCACTACAAGAACTGGCTGCCCGTCAGTAGGAATGTCAGAGAAGAACAGATTTATTCAGTGCTTTCATTGACCAAGATGATATCCATTAAAAAGGAAGGTTAAGCTAGAATTTTTTTGTCCTTTAAAATAATTTTCCTGATTTTTTTTTCCTTCTTTCTCTCCTCAGAGTTCCAGAACAGCTCGCTCAGAGGAAGACCGAGACTCACTGTGGGATGCCTGGGGTTCATGGAGTGAATGTTCACGCACTTGTGGAGGAGGGGCTTCGTATTCACTGAGACGCTGCCTGAGCAGCAAGTAAGTGAGTGTGTGCACTTCACTGATGAGAGAATTCGATCTACTAATATGTGTCACAGCATCAGAAGTAATCAGTAGAGGTCTTGAACTACGCTGGAATTTCCAACTCAGAGTCAAAAAATTATGATGGTGTGTTTTTTAAATCAGGCAAGCAGCCAAGATGTTTGATAAGGCAACACCCTTTTAAAATATAGTGACAACCTATGGAGGTACCGAAGTTGCCTGGACAGCTTGCAAGGCTGCAGGCTTCTGAAAAGTGAAACCTTTCTGCACTTTCACCATTTGGGCAGTAAAACTTTTCAGGCACTTGTATCAAACTACAGCTAATTCACTAGATTTAGCACCCCACAGTCTCAGCCACACTGAGACTATAAAAGCATCGTATTGACCCAACGTGGCATCCTGACCTATGTAAGAAAAAAAATGAGAATTTTGCTGAGAATGATACTTAAGAATTAAATTTCTGGTAGGAAGTCTTCCACACCAACAAACCACTCCTCAAAAGGCAGAAATAGAAGGGCCCAGTGCAAAGGTGAAGTCTGGATATGCGGTCTGGCATCTGAGACTTTTATTCCTCCCCAGTTACTGGCTTCCAATGGAACATGCACAAGTAATTGGACATCGTTTGCACTCTAAACTATGTATAAGTTTTACCTGCAAATATTTCTAGAAAATATTATTTCTATCTACTTTAAGAAAAAGTTCACGTGCAGTAAATATAGTATACCTGATAAATATTAACAGATTTCTGATAAAAGATATGAAGGAAAACTCTAGACCTAAACTTTGTGCCTTACTTCCATCTCTGTTACTTTATATATTGTAGTATAAAAAAGTAATCCAATTTTTCATTCTGCATATGTTTCTGTTGTAATTTCTTTTGTGTTCTTATAAAACTGATATTAATAAAACAAACTGTGACCATATATCTGGCGTTTTAATACATGATTTCAAGAAACCACAGAAGGCATTGAACCATAATATCAGAATAGCATATCATGTATTTTAGAATCACAGGATGGTTTGGGTTGGAAGGGACCTTAAAGATCATGT
>NW_010265986.1:18992-19372 GCF_000690775.1 Eurypyga helias
TCCAGGGATGGGGCATCCACAGCTTCTCTGGGCAACCTGTTCCAGTGCCTCACCACCCTCTCTGTGCAGCATTTCTTCCTGATATCCAATCTAAATCTCCCCACTTTCAATTTAAACCTGTTACCCCTTGTCCTGCCACTACAGGCCCTTATAAAAATTCCCCCCTCAGCTTTCCTGTAGGCCCCTTCAGGTACTGGAAGGCTGCGATAAGGTCTCCCTGGAGCCTTCTCTTCTCCAGGCTGAACAAGCCCAACTCTCTCAGCCTGTCCCCATAGCAGAGGTGCTCCAGCCCTCGGACCATCTTCATGGCCTCCTCTGGACTTGCTCCAACCGGTTGATATCCTCATGTTGGCCACCTCAGAGCTGGATGCAGCACTCCA
>NW_010265987.1:0-3953 GCF_000690775.1 Eurypyga helias
CCGCGGCGGGCGTTCCGTGCGGGGCCGTGCGCCGTCTCCGCTTGGCTGGGCTCGCTTCGGGAGCCTTGCGCTTCCCGGCATGTTCGAAGTGTGGAATTCCTCAGTGTTCACCCACGTCAGCCAGCTGGGGTTGCCAGACAAGAACCAAGTACCACAAGCCTGGCGGAAACACCTGCCAGTGACAGCGCTCCCAGTTCGTAGGTTCCAAATAAACCCCAAAGAAGCTACCAGAATCTGAGCTGTTGAACTGAAAGAGCCTTCTGCTCTAACGAAGGCCGTGCAGAATTCACCCGGGCTCAGGCTGCCTGCCGCAGGTGAGGCAGCCCACGTACTGCTCTAAGTCTTTGGTTTTCTACCCTTTGTGACCGACTTTAGGTGTTGCCCACCAGCAAAAACTGCAGTTTTATAGAACTTAAACAGTCAAAATGTTTAAGTTCAATAGGCTTTTTTTTCCCCACGATACTATGAAAATAACAAAGAAGCATCTGTCCTTGCACTTCAGAAAACACAGTGACTGCTCTTGGCTGCCAGGGCTGAGATAATTTTTTCACTGTGTAATACTGTGAAGCGCCCTCCTATATGTGTACAATTGCTTTCGGTTTGGTTGTTGGTGGTTTTTTTTTCCCGCAGAATGTAGGCCATCCCAGAAGCAAATGCCTGACGTAATAGACCAATAATCTGTTCTGGTTCTGCCACTCCTGTGATCTTGTTCAAAGTATTTCTTGTATTAACTAGATGACTTTCTATGGATGAATCACAGTTTATCCTTTGCATAAAGGGAACCATACCTTGGGGAAAAAATAATACAGAAATAAAAATTTATATAAACATAGGAAGCCTAAACTGCTATTTCAATGGGATTGGTTATCCTAGGTGAGTTAAGTGTTTCTTCTTATGGTATGTTCCTTGGAAAATGCACAGTCTTTTCTCAGACTGGCATCAAAAGTAGAGGAAATCTTCATGATGACTTGTCTTATAAAGCCTTACTGCTTAAACTATTCTTCTTTACAAACAGATAAAAAGAGAATTATTTTTCCTAAAACTCAACATTTTTAATATGATTAGCCCATATTAAATAAATAACCTATAGTATATCAAAAATCAACTGATACTTGATTGGTTTTAAGTCTATTAGCTGTCAGTGTTTGCACCTTTACTGACAATTTCGGTGTATTTGGTGAGTAGATGCACTGAATTAACTCTCCTTTCTTCTGAAGTAAAGCCCTGACCGGTGTGAAGTCACTCGTATTTTGGCAGTACAGCAATGCACCATGTCAAGGCGTGCTGTGGGATGCCTGTATCGGTCCATACAGGCCAATACATTGTTGGCCTTCTTTTCCACCCCCATCCCTGCTGGCACTTCTGCCACTGTGACAGTTTGATTACTGGACTAGAGGGATCTGGGATCTGACAAAGCCTACCAGGTACCACACGTACATACATACAGCCGCAGCACAACTAGACCCTAAAGAGATTTACTCTCCATGCAGTATCACTAGGAATGTTTACCAGGAAACCACTGCTAGTAAGACTTTTTTTGTTACAAGAGGACAATTTGGATGAATTTGAGTTTAAATAATAATTTCTGATTAAATGTTTGCTGTACTTTATACATGTGCAGTGGATGACATAGGTGAAATCATCATCTTTGTTATTTTTTCCTACTGGCTAATGAATCTTTATTTGTGGTATTTAAGGCATGAGGAAAGACCAAGAAAACATACCTACCACACTTGTAAATTTAAAAAGCAATGGCTCCTATACCTCTCTGGAATTTCTCATACAGCAGTATGTATAGCCTGTCCAGTATGTACACAGTGAATCCAGCGTGTCTATGAAGTACTGAATGTACTGGGTATCAGTGAAATACTGTATTGTATGCAGCCCAGGGCTGATCTGCACACCATAAAGCCAGCCTGGCCACAGCGGACAACGCATGATGCATACAATTTGCATAGTGCAAATAAGCCATGCAGTTCACACACTGTGAGTCCCATGTGTGCCAGCCATACCAGGGTCACTGCACATGTGATATAGGGGACCTACTGCCAACAGACACAGCAGGTACCATCCAGATTTTGTTCTATCTGAAGGCAGTAACAGTACCTTTTCTAACACTTTGCCTGCTGAAATACAGCTAAAAGGCCAGAGCTGGCTTATGAAGCATTCCTATTTCCAGAAGCAGCAGAGCTGGCAGGTAGGGAAAATTCATAGTTTTTCTCCAGAATTCACCACCAGTTTGCCACATGATGTTTCCCCGGATGCTCCTTAAAATAAGTCTCTGCTCATGTTTTTTTCCCTGTCGAACGGGAAATAACAGAACAATCCTTACAAGACTGATGTTAAACCTAATACAGTAGCCTGAGCACTTTGATTTTTACATCTAGTGTACTGCTAAAAAAAGTCCTAGATATTCCTATTAATACTCCACCAAATCCAAATATTATTAGATGGCTTTGCAAAGCCCTTGTGAATATTTCCAAAGATGCAGCTCTTGTTTCAGGTTGGACGGCTCACCAAAGTCTTTTCACCACATATTTACAGATTTCTGATGCATTTAGGGAGGTGTTTAATAGCTGGAAGCGGTATGAGAGGAGTTACCAGTTTTACTTGGTATAGACTCGACTCAGCAGTCTTACAGCAACAATTTACATAATGGGACAGCATGCCAGCTGTGAATTGGAGTCCAGGTCTGACTAATCGTCACTGGCAGTGTGGAGGTGAAGGCAAAAACCTGGGATTTTGGAGACACCAGATTTGTCTGACCACAGTTGCCAAAAGATCTCTCTAGATTCAGAAAGTCTGCTTCCATATCGATGTTTGGGTTTGCAAATAACAGCTTCTGAGAGTTCAGAGGTCATAGTTTCAATAGGATTTGCACCTTCCTATACAACAAGGGCAACCGGTATGTGCAGAAGCCCTGGATGATGTTAGCAAGTGTTGACCCAAACAGTAGGACAGCCTTGCTATGCAGGTAACGCTGGCTTTCCACCACTCTTTGGAATATACACGTTTGAGGGCAACCCTATAGCCTCTTCTATGGCAAGGCCAGCCCTAGCCTCCCACTTAGCAACTTGATGTTTGCTGTCCTTACCTACATCCCTGCTTTTCCTATGGGACAGCTTAATCATTTGGTTTATTACTACTTTTCCAGATTATCATATAGCACAACTTATCATTGTTTTGTTTCTTTTTCTCATGTGAGGAAAACTCCTTCAGAATTTATATTTACAGCTATTGAAGCTGACACAAAGGCGTTTTATTCTCAACAGAAATTTCTTTACAGCCCACCCCTGGAGATGCACAGGAATTAACAAGACATGTATTTATGTTATAGTCTTCCTAGCCAAAGTTTTTAAGAGGCTAAATTCTTTACGCTTTATTAAAAATATATAACCAGTGTCATCTCTCTAGTTATTATTTGAGTGAAGAAGTATAACTACTGAAATAGTTTTTAGAATTTTTAAGTTTCAGATTAAAATATAAAAATAATTTCATTCAAAAGACAGGCATGTTCTTCCAAATGTTGCTAATGAGACAGCTGTCTAGAACTGGAAAAAGTTACGTTTAACTTGTCTGGCAACAAGGGCAACAATTCAGCTGTAAGATGTAAACAAATGGAAATGTTTTAATTATTGGTAAGCACATAACTATGATGCCAAGAATATTCAACGATACACTTCCAGGAAAGACATGTCTCGAAAAATAAGTGAGGATATATTTTGGCTTTAAACAACTGCCCACATCAGTGGCAGCTTTTTTAAGCTTTGTGCTTGTAATAGAGCTGCTGAATCTAGAGCAATAGCAATTTTACAAAATAATACCCACAGATGTCATCATGGTTTCACCCAAGAGAGGTGAATAATAGTGAGACACCTCATGTAAGCTCAGATCTTAAACTCAGCTGAGAGGTTTCATGAAGTTTAATTATCATGATGCTACCATTCTTCATT
>NW_010265988.1:0-5444 GCF_000690775.1 Eurypyga helias
CAAGTCCTTCTCCCCAGGGCTGCATAAGATTATGATCTGGTAAGTGACGCTGTTGAACAGGTTGTAGCACAGACCTCGACAGCAAGTCTCGGCGTACAGCGGAGTGCGAGCACAGTCCCGCGCTGAACCGTTGGCAGCTTGGAGCTGGACTCATGAAGCTGGAAGGTCCCAGGCAACAGAAGAGGAGAAGCAGTACACCTGGCTTGGAAATGTGAAACACTGCTGATTTGCAACCCAGTTTAAGTTAATGAAAAGATAACAGAACGAGCGATGAAACCACCAGCTAGGGAACAGCAGGGTGGCGTACGGCACACGCTGCGCTCTGCAGGGTCTTGGAAGGTGCGTGTGTTTGCCAGGGCAGCAGATGAGGTGGAGGGAAGGTGGGGCGCAGTGAATTAAGGATGTTTCGTTAACGTGACCCTGGTTTCTGGTTTGCTTGTTAGAGGTTTTTGGGAAGTGGCAGCCAGTTTTGTGCCCTCCTCAGCTGGAGAAATAGCCCTTGAAAAGCACTGCCTGGTGGATCAGGGGAGTGGGTGGGTGAATAATTCCCAGATGGTGTGTGCACCTTGTTCTTGTACGCGTAAATATTGGCTCTCCCAGGAATACCCGTGGGTGTCATCATCATTTGGTAGGGACTGTAAGTGCTTTTGTTTTCTCCTCTGGCCCTGATTACGTTTGAAGAAAGAATTCTGCAGCAAAGCCCTTGGAGCTTGTCAGGAGAAAACTTGGGAATGGCGCCGGATCGTAACCGAAGGGTAGCTGGGCAGAGGAGAGCAGCGGCCGCATCCTTGCGGGAGGGTTGTGTGCGAGGAGGTAGCGGCAGTTATTCTGCTCCAGTTCCTCGTGATGACGACTTGGCTGGGTCGCTCTGCCCTGTGTCCGTCGAGCAGGGAAATGGAAGACAGTCTGGGGACACGGGGAGCGTGTGGTGTTCAACTGATCCGTGAAGGGACATGGCAAACATAAAATGTTGTTCGTGAAGAGAGCGGTAAGTGGTTGGTCTGTCTGGTACGGGCACGGGAGAGGAAGAAATCTCAGGCTGTCGTATCCTAAAGGAGCACTTTGTCTAGCCGAGAGGAATTTTTCATGGTAGTCTGGGTAAGTGTGATCCGGTCTTAGTGCAGGAGGCATAAAGCTTAGGGAAGGTTGGAGTTCCTCCATGTGAGTTACCCAGTCTGTATCAGAGGGTACGTAGGGGATAGTTTCTTCATCAGTTTTACTGGCTTTTTTGGTTTTTAACTCTTCTCTCTGGATTTGGGATCCCCCGGGGTCGGGGGATGCTGTGCTTCGAAAGCCCCAGCTCTACCAGCCGAAGGGCAGAAGCTCGTGTCTTCCCTGCCTTTCTGTTGGTGTCCTGAACCCTCCACAGCTCCCAGCCTCCATCCATCCTGCAGCCCAACGTTCCCTATGACACGTCACAGGGTCCAGCTTGTGTCAGCCAGGCTGTGGCTTTTCCTGGGCCTCGTGCTGCGGAGCAAGCTGCCGGTCCTTGGCTCCATGGAGTCACCTTGTGCCCAGGATGTTCCTCGCAGTGACTGTCCCAAGGTCAGGGCTCGCACTGTTCGTGAGCAATATCTGTAGATCCTCCTCACTTCGGGGGTTATGTGTCATAGAATCATGGAATGGTTTGGGTTGGGAGGGACCTCAAAGACCATCCAGTTCCAACCCCCCTGCCATGGGCAGGGACACCTTCCATAGCCCAGGTTGCTCCAAGCCTCATCCAGCCTGGCCTTGGACACTCCCAGGGATGGGGCATCCACAGCTTCTCTGGGCAACCTGTCCCAGTGCTCCCCATCCTCTGTTGGAAGAATTCCTTCCTGATGTCCCATCTCCATCTCCCTCTTTCCGTTTAAACCCATCACCCCTTGTCCTGTCACTCCCTGCCCTTGGGAAAAGCCCCCCCCAGCTTCCTTGTAGCCCCCCAGGTACTGGAAGGGGCTCTGAGGTCTCCCCGGAGCTTCCCTTCTCCAGGCTGACCCCCCCACCCCTCCCAGCCTGTCCCCATGGCAGAGGTGATCCAGCCCTCGGAGCATCCCTGTGGCCTCCTCTGGACTTGCTCCAACCGGTCGGTATCCTTCTGAACATCTGGTGTCTCTCTTTGGTAAGGTCTTTTCAGCTTCTCCCATCTTCAGAAGTTTAGGGGACACCCATGTCCCTGTTCAGGAGACTACTGTTGCCCCGGAGGAGAAGCACTCCCAAACCTGTTTTCCTTGAAAACCAAAGCCCTTACACCCTTTCAGGGTTGGCATTTCATGCCTCAGTATATCCATTTTTGAAAGGTCTAAGCATTACACTCGGCACTGATGGTTGCACAAATCCTTACGCCGGTTCCCTGCTGCTGCTCTTCTCCAAGGATTCTGCGCTGATGTGCTGTGCTGTTTTTTGACCCGGCATTAATCTGGAGCAGGGTCACTCCTCTGAAAATGTGCCGCTGCCGTGTCCAAGATGCTGCGCCAGCCTCTCCCGCTGCCCCGCTGGAAGAACTTATAATCGTGCGTTTGAACTGGAGCATTCCCTGAACCGGTATAAAGCTGTTTAAATTTGGTAACAGACCTTTCAGGGGAAATAGCTTTTTCCTGCTTGGAATGAGGGCTGACAGTGCTCTGGGTCACAGCTCGCTGCTGTAAACTGCAGTGTCACTGCCTCGTGGTGACAGCGGAAGGGACACGCTCTCCCTGCTCGGGGTAGTGCTGAGTGTGGAGGGGCTGCAGCCCACCCCAGAACCTCCTCAGGGCTTGGGTACTTCTGCAGCATCGCAGCACCGGTGGCTTCGGGGTTGCTCTGGGAGTCGGGAGGCGTTTGTGGGATGCTAAAGCAACACGAGTCGGTGCGAGACTCGGTGGAGAGCCTGGGATACTTCTTTTGAATGACGCTTTTCTCACTCGTGATTGGTTTTGTATTGCTCTCGCAGTCCTGCGTACTCATGAGGGTGAGATCTGTGCTCCGGAGCTCAGTTACCCTTTTGTATGTCCTTCTCAATTGTGAGGCTGGATCCAAAGGCAGGGAATGATGAGAAGGCTCCGGGGGACCTTATTGCAGCCTTCCAGTGCCTGGGGGCTACAAGGAAGTTGGGGGGGCTTTTCCCAAGGGCAGGGAGTGACAGGACAAGGGGGGACGGGTTTAAACTGAAAGAGGGAGATGGAGAATGGGACATCAGGAAGGAATTCTTCCCACAGAGGGTGGGAGCACTGGGACAGGTTCCCAGAGAAGCTGTGGATGCCCCATCCCTGGGAGTGTCCAAGGCCAGGCTGGATGAGGCTTGGAGCAACCTGGGCTATGGAAGGTGTCCCTGCCCGTGGCAGGGGGTGGGACTTGGGGGGCTTTGAGGTCCCTTCCCACTCAAACCATCCTGGGATTCTGTGATGATTCAGTGAATGGGGGAGTGATGTCGCTGACTCAGTCTTGGTCATGCTGCTTTGGGGTTTCTCTGTGTAGAGGTTTTCTTACATTGTCTGCATCTCGTGTTGGGCCTGTAGAACAGTCTTGTGGGTTCCTTGCAGGGCTTTGGGTTGAAATACCAGCTACCAGGGGTCTGCAGAAAGCCCTCAGCTTTAGGAAGGAACCCCAAGCAAAGCAGTAAAACTGTCTTAGTGGTATCATTTGACTCTCCGCAATATCAGTTGAGAAAAAAAACCAATCAAAACCCACAAGAATAGGGCCAAAAAATAAAAATATTCAACCCTGCTTCAAGGATTGGGTTGTAAAACATCCGGTAACACAGGCAGTATTCCTCTAATCCTTATCGTCCTGCGGAAGACAGGAGTGGTGTTCTCTGAATTCACCTGCTCCGAGTGACACTGGGGGGGTAACTGAAGTCACCTAAGCAGCGCTACTTTCATCATGCGTGACTCTGACAACGCTGTGGAAATAAGTCTTCAGGGATCCCTCAGTTTACGAAGAGGAGCTCAGGTGCCCTCGCTGTCACGAACCGAGGAGTCGGTGGTTCTAGATGGAGGAATCCAAGGAGAGTGGCTGGTGGATGCATTGCGCTCTCAGCGCTCGGCGAGGCTTCTCCTGTAGCATCGGCGACGTGAGAAAAATGACTCGCTTCCCGAGCATCTGACATTCCCGACGGGAAGCGGGAGCCTGAGGGCAAACGTTGCTCCTAGAGCAATTAGAGCGGAGGTGGGAGGTGTGCTTGTGGTGCCTCGCTGGTTCTTGCTTCCCCGTTACCCAGAAGCAGTTGCCGCCGAAGAAACATCTCTTTGGGAAGAATAAGTGAGGGAAAAAGCTCATCAGAAAACTAATAATCGCATCTTCCTTTTTTCCTTGCAGATTCTTCTGTTTATCTCTTTATTTTAAGGCAAGATGTGAACCTTGTGTTGAACTTTACTGACTTTGCATCTTCTCGACTGGGAGATACTGGTTCTGACAGCCAGACGCTGAGCTTTTTTAGCGTTCCGGCTTATGTAACAGCATGGGATTTCAGGAGGAAAGCAATGACATGTTTCTTGATTTGTCAGCGCCATCTGAAATGCCCTGTGGTTTCCCGAGGACCCGTAAGATATTCCTGATCTTCTTTGGCCCCTCTAACTCAACGGTGGATTTTCATTTGCGTCTCCTTGTAGAGTGCCCTCAGCCAGGTTTGGTGTCAGCATTAGCTCCTGGTACCGAAGCCTTTGTCTTCTCTCAAGGACAGAGTCTCTCTGTCCCAGAGCAGCAGCTGAGCTGCCTGCGAAGGCTTTCGGAGGCTGGAAGGTAGCCCTGATGTCTCCAGTTGCAGCTCGGAAACCAGAGGAGGCTGCTGGGGCTCTGTCTGGGTTTTGCTGGGTGGAGACTCAGCAACCTCTCGGCAACGTGCCCACTCTTAATGTCCCTCAGATTTTTACTTCAAGTTTAAATGGGTTTGCCTGCATTTCGGTTTGAGAAATGGGCAGAAAGTAACCGGTTTGGTGGCTCCGCTCTGGATGAATTCTCCATCAAGGCTGACAGCTATGCGTTGTATAAAGTAAATGCAGAGTTTTCTTTTAATCTTGAGCTCTTAACCCCTCAGATAGGGATGGACAACCTTCCTTTGGTAGGCCAGCCTGCATCCTTTTCCATGTAGTTGTTTGTTTATCCCTTAGATTTGGGGTATTCGTGAAGCTTAGTACTCCTGCACAGGGATTTTAAGACCCTGAACTGAACTAGGCAATATTCTATTTTACAAAAGAATGGAACCAGTAACAAAACATAGAGAAGATATTCCTGTGAGGTACTCTCTGGAGCCAGTGTGCACCGAGGGAGGGCTGAGCATCTTTGAAGAGGCACCTTTAAGGTGAAGCTTCTGTATCCCTTCCTTAAACAATGCATCCATGTCCCGAGGGAGGGAGGAGAACTCCACGTGTCTTGGCTGCCTGTTGGGGATTTTACCTGACGTTCCACACCTCATCCCATCATATACAATGGCAATCTGGGTAAATTTGCTTAAAGATCAGCTGTAGGAATGAATCATAGAATCATGG
>NW_010265989.1:0-19583 GCF_000690775.1 Eurypyga helias
CAAACCATTCCATGATTCTATGTCTAATCTACCTTTAAGTGTAAAGAAAAGGAGTTCTAAGAGTATAATTTTGTGTAAAATACTCATTTAAGCATGCTACAGAGCCTCTACTTAGCATCCTAGGTAACATCATATGAAATCTGAGACTGAATTTCATATACAAATACCAACATGCAAAACACCCAAGCACAGCATGTTTGAAACCGCCAGCTCATGGTATTTGAGATATAGCCTCATGCCATTGCGCAGATTTACCATTATACCAGTGCAGTTCTGCTTTTAATTAAAATGTCTCCTATCTGTCTCTTCTGCAATTTTATGGAGCGTGTCAGATGTTGAGGCTTTTGATCATCTTACGAGGACTGAACAGGTTGCAAAGACCTTCCTCAAGAACTCGCTTATCATTGAGCAGGATATAATAAATTCATAAAGCCTTATGGGAACACACTTACCCGTAGCCATTGCTCAGGCTCCATCAATTTTAACGACATCTTCAAAGACTTCATTTCATGGGGAGGGGTTGGCTACTACTAAATCACTATTACATCTCTTAAGTTTAAATTCGCTTCAAGTTTTGGGTCATTATATTCATAGGGTTTGTAAGCAAATATCCAACTGCTATTTTCAGCCTCTGAACCGAGCAAAATTCTGATTTGGGGCTGCAAATTACAGTTACATTAACAAAGCAAATAATATGCAGAACACAGGATGAGAATTGACGCGGGTTGTGCTTAAAATCTATGCTAAGTTTAAAAAAAAACCAAACCACAAAACCTTGTGATCTTCTTCGTAAGACTATGGAAAAAAATGTGTTCTCACATGCCAGGAACACCTCATAGTTTTTTTTAAATGTCTTTTTATTTTCATTGAGGCAGTACTGCAAGCATATAGCAAAGCACAGTCCAATCACACCATGCAACCAAAGACCAGGAAAGTGCATATTTTTAAAGAAGAGACAAAAAAATTCCTCTTATCTTATGAACTAGGGTATACAAATACAATGTTACTTGCACCTATCTGCCAAGTATAAATAGAGGCCACTTCCACAGAGCTGACACAGCATGCCAACATAACACATTGTTAAGGCATTTCAGTAGATATTAAAAGAAATTGAGATGTATCCTTTTAAGAGAACTGTTCACCAGAATTAAAGAAAAAAAATAAAAAGAACATCAGATTTGACGTAGGATGAAAAAACAGCGGGAAGGTACACAGAGTACCCAAGCTCATTTGAAAAATTTATGGAAGCTATTTGTGTGATACTGTTCTGCTGGAAAATAAGAAAGAAAAAATTTAAAAAGCAGTTCTCTAAAACAACAACAAAGTCCCAGCAAGAGATCTCTTAGCTAGCTGCAGAAATTACACGACCCCTGGAATGCCACTTCTACTCTGTTTTTCCAACTGAGTTAATTAACCTGGACAAAAGGCAGAGTTAACGAAGCCTTGCTCATTTAGAGCTAGACTGAGTCACTCTGTGATGACCTGATGCTGTGTGAATTGTCTAAAGCCAAAGAGAAAGCCAGGCGCAGGTAAGCCCGCCCAGACGATTTGATCCATAGGATCCACCCATAGGCTTGTGCTGCAGCCCTTCACAGGAGAAGGAAGGTTTCAGTCAGAGAGCGCTGTGTGTCCCATAAGCTTTGGGCAGCAGAAGAGATGCTGAAATAAACTGTGGAAAACCACGACGGAGGCAACCATCTCCTTGCAACAGCCCAGGGAGAAAAAAAAGAGTCCCTCACTGGTCAAAGGCTGGGCTGAAGAGACTCTTGAGGGTGGAGACAGAAGCATATGGAGAATTAGCAGCCAAGAAGAGTCTGGCTCTATTGCCTCTGTTAACACCCATCAGGTAGCTGGAGATTAAATCCCCCCTCGGCTTTCTCCTCCTGAGACTGAGCAAATCCACCTCGCTCAGCCTCTATTGTATGCTCTAGCCCCCTAACCCATCCTAGCTAAAATGTTTCCCTTTCCTGCCTTAACTGCTATCTGAAGAGGAGAGGTTCCATTTCAGCTTAATTACAAAGTTGACATCATGATTAAGGAAAGCTTAACTGGCTTGAAGACAGCTTAGATGTATTCGCACTTCAATGTGCAGCTCAGATATGCCAATGTTTTCATATAAATGGATTTAAATACGGTAAAAAATATCCACCCAGCCCCACTCCTTTTTGGGAAACATACTGGCCAAAAAAAATAATCTTCTCTTTTGTGTACCCCTTACAAGAGCCTATTTAGGCTCCTTGTGCAGGTAGGAGTACATCCCGCATCTGCAAGCCGAGTGCCACTTACCCTCGCACGGTGCCTGTCTCCTGATAATTCACTTGAATAAATTTGCCAAAGCGACTGGAGTTGTTGTTATGTGCTGTCTTTGCATTTCCAAAAGCCTGTGAAAAGAGAGAGATGCCATCATTGCATTCAAAAAGCGACTGCTTTACCTTATTTATATGCACATCACTAACATCACTAACAACTTAACTTTGGGGATTTTGCTATGATTGTATAATTAATAAAAAGCATGTGGTGAAAGTTGAATAGTCTACAAAATAACACAGTGAGCTTCTGGGGACCATATGCATTTTCAATTTGGTATTCATGAAGGGCGGATAAACACTGTTTTAAAATAGTGTTAGCTGTACAAGAGAGATTTAATATTTGCAGTTATTATAGTCTATATTAAGGCTGTGTTTTATTCATTTAAATAAATATAAAAGTACACTGCTCCAACAAGACTCTAAATTTTAATGAGCTAGAGGAAGCTGCCTTTTAATTATATATGGAATTAGGGAAAAAATGCTTTGAAGGCTACTCGGCTGTTAGACAATGTCATATATAGCACTGACATAACCCAGAGTATTTTCAGCATTTCAGACACTGTCGTTTCAATGTGCTGCTGTTCTTTTTCCAACAATCAAAATACTTTTAAACCTTTATTCTGCAAAACTTTTATTAAAATCCTACCTTACAGAGGCACCTAATACAGAGACTCATTTGTTCCCATTTAAAAGAAATCTCTGCACAGAGGAGCTATTTGAAACCTGTAAGAACTGCAGGTCAGCTTCACTGAAAACTGGTATTTTCAAATGAGCCTAAATCACTTCAATAATAATCCGGCCCACGGTGACAGAATCTGTCAATCTGCCAGGTACAATCAATGTTTCATTTATTAAACCCGTTTTGATAATCATTCACTTTTTCTTTCAAGCTGAACTTATTTAAGGCAATTATACACAAGATAATTTCTAAGTATTGCTTGGTATAGACACTGAATTACAGTTACAAATACATTTTGTGCTGAGGCTTAATATCACAGCTCAGATCCAAGCTCCCAATAGATTAATTTGCCACTCAGCTATTTATTAGAAAAGATTAAAACGGCTTTACATCTATAATCTGAAGCTTTTCAAATGACCTTTTCAGATTTAAGTTTGCAATTAGATACAGAAAAATAAAGGCAAAATGAAATGAAACCTTGGCAAAAGGGCATTCGGCACCTTCAGTACCTGCATGATGCACCTCTCACATTACTTTTATCTTTCCAGCCAGTTTTATTTAGCTATCTGGTTAGATGTAATGACTTAAAAACCAGAGGAGGTTTGCTAACAGAATAACGACGTGATTTTTCCCCCCCATTTGACTACAGGGATTTGTTTAAACTCAAGCTGTTGCATATGAATTCACTTCAGTTGACTAAAACAAGTTCAGGGAGAGCTGAAACCTGCCGAGCAAGCAGATTATACCTGAGAAATTATTTCAGACACACAGCTAAGGAACACTCCCCTACAGAGGTTTCCCATCTTCTCAGGCTGCTCACACTTGTTTTCTGCTTATTCCCCATAAAAATGCTCCCAGCACCGCTCCTCTACCCCACCCTTAGAAGGGTGTCAGAAGTGCTCACACCTCCGGGTGACCACTGAAGCTCCGAAAACTCCCCTGGCGATGAAAATCCAGATATCCTCTCCCTAAAATATGCATTTTGGCATTAAAAGATAGGATGCTATTTAACATTTTGAAAGATGGACTCATCCTCCTGCAGGTATTTCAGTGAGCTGAGGCCTAAGAGTTTTTTCAGCAAGAATCTTATAAGCAGCGTAAGTTGATACCCAACACAAGCCAGCGCATCGCCGTATCTTTGTATGTTCGTTTCACACAGTGCTAATTACACTCTGAACATTTCCCTGCAATCTAAGGCAACACGTGAAGGCAATAAGATAAACTTTCTATACACCTAATTAATTCAGTAGAGAAGAAACAAGCCAGCAGCAATATGAACTCAGACTAAATGGACAGCAGCCCTATGTTTCCAACGTTTAAATAGGGGAATGGGGAACTGCGAGAGTCCTCTTTTCTATAAGGTTTTTTCTCTGGATTAATACGCCAGACCACATTATATATTATAACCCAAACACCTACAGAAATCATAACCCATAATATCCCCCTTTCATGGATTTTTCTGTATTGCTGATGTAAATGAGAAAGCTCTTCGGATCACGTCTGGTTAAAACTGAAGGCTGACTCTATGGCAAAGGCAAGCTGGTGAAGGGCCAGTAAGTAGCTAAAGAAACACCTGATATTTAACTTGACACAACTTAATACATTTCTGTTTGGTTTACTCACTGTGTTTCTTTAACGGAACTATTGGGCTATAAAAAAAAAGTGCTATTAATTCAATTTATGCGTGCCTAATCTATATATACTGAACAGGACACCATGTCCTTCTGCAGCCAGGGCATAATGTAACAGTTCAGCTTTGGAAAACACAAAATGAGTTATAACTACTTCCCTAAAACAAATTATCATCTGTTCGTATTATTCCCCTTTACTAACTCATTGATTCGAAGCTGCTGAGCAGCTCAACGGACAAAACTCCGTAACGGCATTCCAAAAATTCTTGGGGAGACCAAAGCTTTTACTGGCCAGGGCTCAACATTTCGAAGGAAACAGAATTCAATACGTTCCTCTGTAGGAGCCGAGCGTCCCTCTGGACCCAGCACTGGTGATTCAACGAAGAAACGAGCAGCTCCATTCCTCCTGCCTCCTACAGCCCTCCTGCACAATGAGATGCTTATCGTGGACAGCAGGGGAAAAAAATTGAAGTTAACAGTTTCATGGCTAAAAACTTCATGTTCCTCCTCGCCTGATCCTGAAGATTCGTGATCTTTTGGACTGAGTATTAGCGCGATCTGGATTAACTATAGATGACAGCTGGAATAAGGATTATTTTAATGCCTTTCCTGAAATAAGGTTATTTTCCAAACCCCTGCATCTAGGAAAACACTGCAGTGACTTGCTCTTATATGGTAATGACAATAAGATGCTATTATATAGATACTCCTAATTGCATGTCATTCCCCTATAGAATAACAGCTGCATTCCCCTATAGAATAACAGTTTCTGTAGTGAAAGCACTAGTAGAAATACACGCCTTTGCTGGCATATCTAAGGTCTCAGCCCTGCCCTTCTCAATGAGCCTTTAGCACTCACCCTTAAAGGGAAAAGAAAATACATAATTTTCTTTGCTATACTGAAAGACAACTGTATTAACAGACAAGAGTTTTTAAATGTTTCCCATCTATTTGACATGTAAATTTAATTGTTTAGAAAGCTGTACCATGAATATATCAAACAGAAAGCAAGACAATTGCTTAAGTCTCAATACAGGCTATGCCATCATGGAATAGCTATATTAATAGTTATATTCCATAGTGGAGCACCGAAGGGACTGGGAGCAAGATTCAGTCACGCCCATTTATGCTAGGGACAAGAAATAGGTTAATATCAGACAAGAGACTGCTGGAAGACTCATATTCCCTGGTTTACTGTGAACGTTGGAATTCATGAATCAAACATATTCATAAAGTATGAATGATTCGTAACTGTATAAGCAAGGTGGAAACCAAAAGCGTCAGCCAGCAACACAGCAGCCAGGGAAATAAAACACCCGTCTGAACTTATGCAACTGAGGAGCATATTTGTGAATTAAAAACTTTGCATATATAGATGCTGGTAAAAGACAAGAGGGGTGCAAAGTCTACACGATGCCCAAAGAGCCCAAGCCCTGATGCACGGGGACGGCACGAAAGATGACAGTATAGGAAATGTCTATTTACCATCAAATAACGTAAAGGCAGGGCCAGAGCTAGGTGGACACGACAAACAATGTGCACTGAATCCCCGCTGTCACACGTCAGATGTGCAGTTGCATGCTTTACCTATAGCTCCTGTTAGAGAAGCCCAGCATATGCTTCCGAAGAGTGGTGATTTTAAACACCACCTGTAAATTATATTCAGATTTGAAGGCTAATTTTTTTCCAATATTCTACACTTTATGCTTAAAAAAAAATTCGTAAATATCTTTATTCCAAAATAATAAAAGACACAGAAGAAAAAAACCCAGCATATTGAAATTTTGTAATTTGATGAGTTTTTTTTTTGTGTGACCAGGACATTCACTGGCTTTTTAAGTTATTCTGTGTAGTTACAAAGTCCTTCCTGCATCTTGAAACATAAACAGCTGGATGACAAAGATCATATTTGCTTGTTTTCATTCAATCTGCAACTATGCTCCCAGTACTCATCCTGTCACATTGCCTTTTAACAGAAATATATTGAATTATGCCCAGAACATAAAATGTATCTAGACTACTTAAGTCACAGCCTTGCTAAATCCCTTCACATTACTGCTTTCTGCCCTGGGAAATAGCTCTTTTAAATCTGCAGCTCACCACCTGATAAAACCTATCAACCTGAACTGCACTGCTAAAACTATACCACTCTGACTTATCTCCCCCAGCTTTCGGTTTCCATAAGGAGCCCTAAAAGCCACCTCTATGCAGCAGAAAACATGACACCTAAATAAGCACCTTAAAAAAAGCACCTAAATAAGCAACAAAGCCAAAAAATGAGCTACAACTTGAACTCTTGCAAAGTAAAACAGCATTTATGTGACTCATTTGAGACACACTTGTGCATGGCCAAGCAGTAATACTGAGGATCTAGTTCATGGCAATTAAATACAATTTCAAGTGCTGACACCTCCTTCTTTAATTCTCTTGGTTGTGGCTAGATGTTCCACGCTGCCTAATGAAACTTCGATACTTTTATGGTAAAAGCACAAACCATGAAGTATTTATAGCACTTGTGCTGTAACGCTCGAGAAGCGCTCTCACCGAGAATGACCTGCAACCCTGAGCTGCCAAACACTAACCTTTAAAATCTTCTAAAGTTTGGTCTTTCATTATTCTTTTCTTCAACAAGGCACTGGAGCACACTGCAAAGTCAAAACTCAATTTGCTGTTTCAAACCATAAAAGTGACAAAGCAGTTTACACATGAGGTCCTTAATGACAAAATACTTTTTGGGGGTTTCTTTCTTTTTTGGGGGGGGGAAGTTCTTTTTGTATTACAAACATTTTCCTCCAACACTTTAGAGAAAATTTCTCTTGACTGTTGACATGAGCAGAAGACTTGTCATGGCAAGTAGGAGTTAGAAAGGCTACATATGCACATATATATCTCTAAAGAATCTTCAAGTCTCTCACACATCAGGATTTACATATAACTTCGACCGATTCACAACACATTTTAAGGTATTTCACAACAATTTAAGGCACCTCCTCAACGCACCCCCCCATTTAGTTGTTAACCCTTATGGCATCTCCAGGTTGGCAATACCTAAAGCACACAGAAGACTTACCAAGATAAAACAACTCAGTATTTTCAGAATAAAGTATTTGCAGAGTTAGAGCTGCTGCCTACACCTGGCCTGCTTTGAGCATGGGTGGATGAGATGTCCTCTGGAGGTCCCTGCCAAACTCAACTATTTCTCAGTTTTCAAGTATCTAGCCATTATCCTCAGTATTCTGGTGCAGAGAGAGCAGGGACATGAAAGTCACATCTCAACACATTGCCTAGAACAAAACCCAATACCATACTAGTATTTCATAGCAAGACAAAGCAGAACATCTCTTTGGTGGTGTTTGCTTTCTGTAATGTCTCCTATTAGCGAGATTTTTTGCTTACAAGCTTCTCAAAACCATGCAAGTTTTTCATTTCTTCCCATAAAATTAGTAATGCAATTTTTAAAGCTGGCACAGCAACCAAAAGATGTAACCCCATCCTCTCCTTGATATACATTTTCCATCAAAGAGTCTTTCAAATACGTGACCTGCAAATTCTTCAGAAGGGGAAAGTCCAAAAGACTCTTTCTCTCCCTCCAGTCCATACAGGCCTTATACAGAACAGGCCCATATGAACAGGCCAGCAAAGACTGCCTGAAGGTCCAAAGTCACATTTAAGGGGCCCCCCCACTCCAAATAAATGTATCATCTCTTGAATTTATGATGGTGAAAACACTCTTCACCCCACTATCAATGACGGCACACCCTTCACTACATAGAATTTAACTCAGCAGTATTACTTCAATATAAAGCACATCAAATACTTTCTTTCATAATCACCGTTACTGAATGGCAGCCAAGCGAGTTCAACCATACCATCAGACATACCCTCTTGTAATTTAACTTATACATAAAATACTACCACAGGCTATGAATCATCTTTTTTTTTTTTTTTGTTACAGATAGTTTACGCCAACGAAAAATATTTTATCATTGTAAAACATCTAAACCTACCTGGCCACAGCAAATCTGAGACTATTCAAGGGCAGCGATTCCCCCTCTGCTGAATCAAGTTGCCATCTTGAGATGGAACAATCAACCAACGAATCTTTTGCAGCAATTGGGCTTAAAATACAGGGTGAGTTAAGACTGCTTGTCTTTGTGCACTTAGAGTTCACACTCCCTAATACAAATATGGGAGAAAATTGCTTTTAATTGGAGGGCACTGATTTGGAGAAGGTTTCGCCTCAATTTAATTGAATGAAAGAAATGTGAGTGTATGCAATGGAAATATCAAGAGCTCCATTAAATACACTTATAGACTAAGATACCCTAGGTAAAGTGCTATAAAAGTCATTCTAACACATGCTTGTTTGGGAGACAAAGTTCTGCTGATGCAGGTGCTCTATCAGCTATGTAAGAAATTGGATTTAGCATCTGCATTCCCGGCAAACGCTTCAACATTGGCAGAATATTCCTCCTTTTCCCATACTTAAGCATAGGATCAGACCATTTCAGCTTCTTTCTTTTAAGCAATGCTCTGGAAAAAAAGGAATTACCACGTAACCACAATGCAACAAAATAAACCCCCAAAACCAAATCAAAGCCTCATACTTAAGTCTTCTTCCCGAACAGGGACAGTTTCCCTACGCAACTGCCGTAACGGGAAAAAAACCCAGCTAAGCTGGCAGATGATCATCAGTAAACTTTGGTACGGATGGATCCTGGAGGCAAAAGCTGCCAAATCCATAAGGTTTGGCTCACATCCCTTATACATAGAGTAGACAGCCTTGGGAAGAGCAGCCAAACGCACATGTTTTCCAGCAAGCTCGCTCACATCGGCCAACAAACGTTTTGGTGGAAAAAAACCTTCAGCCTGGGTTCAGCTTTGGATTTACAGAAGTATCCCAAAATGAAGCTGGGTATCGTGGTGTTGTTATAGCGGTCTCCAACCCCGGGGATGCTTTACAACTCCCAACGTTTATGTTCTGCAGCCAAAGAACAGATTTTACTACATCAAATGCAGAAAAGGAGTGTCTGACAGGTCCTAGGACTGTGCAAAATCTCCTTAATCAGAGCTTCAAATGACTTTTTCATACCAACAGAGTTACAAAATAATCCCAGAGCAGTAAAATGACCAGTTGCAAACAAGTCACAGCTTAAGAGGAGACTGTACGCTCCCCCACTGGGCAACACAAGTACCATAAATGAGCACTACAGCAGAAACAAAGCAGAATTAATAGAATACTGACACATTAAAGAAACCTTAATATATATTTAAAGTGACCATTGAATAGATCACATTACACCAAGTCACACCATGATTTCCCCACCTTGCACAATCTGTTTTTACAGAGCTAGATTCAGTACAGCGATGCATCACCAACAGCTGATGTTGCAAATAAAACTCCTCTGGAATTGCTAGAATAACACTGCAGCGTGTCAAGACGGCAGCTGATTTCCTTTAAAGTCTGACTGCAAATAACAGAGCACCTTACATCCCTTGAGCCAAGGGAAAGACAACATGCACAGCACAAGGACCGCTCTTTATCCCAAGGACGCTTTTGAGTCTCCAGAGCTGTTCCCACTCACTTGCCATGAAGCCACTGTTAATGAAAATTTGACTTCTCCGTTGCCCAAACCAGACAAACGTCCATGTGTTTCAGTGTTCTGCAGAAGACAGGGTAAATCACTGCCTCTGACGCATCTCCTACAGCATTTTAGTGCATCAAGCATTACAGACAGCTGTAGAAAAGTGGTCCTCACCCATGGCTTCACATACTTCCAAGAGGAAAACACTTTAGGCCTTTGTGGCCAGAAGCATGTTGTCTTGAAAATGATTCTTTAAAATGGTACAACACACAACACCCCAAAACCAAGTACTGGTTTTTTTCATATATAATTTCATTATGTAAATAAATCATGCAGGAGACTACGTTCCCTTAGGACAACCTTCCTTGTAGGATGATGTTTAGCCATACGCGAGCTCCTAGTTCCGTTCTCGCTTTTTGACGGCTCTAGTAGCACTCATGCTCTCGCTGGAGCCGTGACTCACTTATTTTAAGAGCTGGTGATGACAGACTGGTATCATCGACGACTTGTCTGGGCTGGAACTCTTGGTGCAATGCTCCTGGCTTTGCGTGGAGGAGCTGTGGACATGTCTGGAAACAAGCCATCAAAGTTTGGGGATGTCTCCTCAAAGAGCATCTCCAACACAACACCAACCTCAGACAGAGTTGAGAGTTGCTGCCTGGCATGGAAACATCACCCATTGGCAAGAGTCAACACTTGCAGAGGCATCTCCACCATCTTCCATCCCCTCCTCAACAACCACCAGCCTCTGAATTAGTGAGAGATATGTGGTCTGGTGTACAACCCTTGGACAGTCTCTAGCCTCCAGAGGAGGCCTCTCAAAGTCCCTTCAAATCCTATTTTCTTTTTTTTCCCCTTTTTAATATAATGATTCTACATGGGACCATAAATGTTTAGAAATGAAGTTTCAATTCCCACTGCATACTTGGATAGCCCCAAAAAACACTGAAAAAATTGAAGCATTCACTGCTGTGGGGTTGACAAGTTTTCCTGAAGTTTGTCACCAAAATCAATGCCACAAACCAAAAGGCAGGAGAAAGTGTCCCTACTGTAACGCCTCCCATCTGGAACCTCTTAGCAGAGGCACAGAGCCCTCATGTATATTTTACACACATATTTTTCCTGCTTTTCCCAAGAGAAATATGTGTAATGAAGAAAAACAAAAACACGTTAGCAGCAACAAAAGCATACCACTGTAATACGAGACCCAGCTTGGCTTCTGCCTGTGTTATCCTTCCTTTTAGACCTCAGCTACTTTTTGCTAGTTACAGACAAAAATACACACCCTCTCCTGAAAGAAAAAAAAAAAACCAAAACCCACCAAACAGAGCTCTGCTATTAAATCAACACAATAAAAACCACATTTGTTTTCTGCCATGTAAAATATCACATGAGTAAGGACACGGTTAAACGTGAATATACAAGTCTCCAGCCCTTCCCTGCTCTTCTGCAGGATTATATAAATCATCCACAACTCTTCCTGATGCAACTCCAAAATTTCAAGTGCTGTTAAGCTGCAGCATCAAATTTCTGTGCATCGCATGCAGTTAAGATTACTTGCTTACCCCACAGCAGCTCTGCTGGGCTGATGGTGTTCCAGTGTTTGCAACGTTTCAGTAACCACAGGCAGCTTTGGACATCTGATCAATCCATAAAAATGTCTTTTACTCTTGTTAGCACAGCTCAAATAGTAAAACTGGAGCTTAAAAATTACTATAATAAATACTGGGGATGGACCACAACACCTGCAGGAGCCAGACCAATACAGAGCACCAAAAAAAAAAATTATCTTACTGGACCGATAAATAGCACTGGAAAAAAAAAATTCTTATCAGTAACCAAAATATATGATACGTGCCAGGAAAAACAACAGATGTCACTGATTATTTTTAGGGAGCAAAAGAGAAATCTCAAAAACCAACGTATTCCTATCAGAGATTTATCTTAGGAGAGGATGCAACTACTTAAATGTGAATTTTCAGCCGTTGGGTAAAGTAAAATAGGACAATTTAAGAGGTAACACTTTACACCCTTCCAAAGGTATTAAATGTAAGTATTTCTGAGGTCACAATGATGAGGTTTTCTATGAACTGAAAAAGGTTACTAAGCTGGGAGTAAATATGACACCGTACTATCCGCTGACTGCAGAGAAAGGAACAGCTGCAATGCAAGCGCCAAACAGCCGATGCCCCACGGCACGAGACGGCACGGTGTTTAAATTCAGTTTGTCATGCAAGAGGTCTCCGCACAGAGAAGCTTTCCCTTCAAAGCACACCCTGCCAAAAATCACCTATTGAGCTTTGCACAGTAATCTTCAGTACTGCCAAGGCTGATACTTCTGAGAATAATCTTTGGGTTCCTTTGTTAACAAATATAACAGAAAGGAAAGCCCTGAATTAATAAAATTAAGGGAAACATGGTAAGATTTTGTACTCCAGCGTCCCACACAGCAGAAAACACTGTGCAAACCAACGCAGATATTCTTCCGTTGCCCACCTTTTCCCAGCCCAGCTTTGCAAAAAGCCGAGCAGCTGGGACGGCGTGTTGGGAACCCCGCGTTTTGGAAAGGGCTGCAGTCAAACCAAGCCCGCCCTTGGCAAGCCAGTGCAGACGGGCTGGCTGGTGTGCTGAGGATGCAGAGCCCTCGCTGCTTCTTCTCCCTGCGTGAAGATGGGCCACAGCTCTCCACTGTCCACCTTGGCCTTGCAAGAGGGATCATGAAGTGGGGACTCAAAAGCAACTTCATTCTATCCCAGTTTTTCATCTATGTAGTAAGAAATGTAGCTTGAGGCCGTATCTTCCATTAATGGGCAGGATTTTTAACACTACATCAAGTATTAATTTTTGCGATGGCTGCATACATCCAATATAGCTGCAAGACTTCAAGTACTCAGACACCAAGGAGCAAAAAGACTGCACGAACCATAGACTTCATGCTGGTGATTTGACCCAAAATGGAGAAAACCAGAGGAAGGAACGCAGTCCCAATGTTTAGCGCAGCATCCGAGAGCCACTGAACCTTCTCCTAGGACTGCCCTCCATCAACTGCCGTATGTCTTCCAAATTTCACAGCAAACGAAGCCAGGGTCCTCCCAAACGTGAGCTCACTTGACTGTGCCAACGAGCTGATCCCCAGAGCTCCCCACAGCAGGGAAGCAGGAAGAAGATGCCCTATTGCTGAGGATGCCTAAGAACTGCAGTGCAAATTAAGTCTCCAAAAGCATTTAATAGCTTTTAACTTTGCAATCTCTTTAGTCTTCATATGTGATGTTTTGGGGAACGTCAACTTTTTTAAACCTTTTTGCTTTTTAGAAGAATATAGTAACCACTAGAATAACTTGGATATGCAGTACCACATTTAAATTATAAGACATTCAGAAAAAGGGTGTGTGATGGACGGAAGGAATATACAAGCTACGTTCTGTTTGCGGCACTGGGAGCCGCGCACAAGCATTTCACACTACAACACTCTGCACAGCTGACAGCAAGAGAAATGCAGATCGCTTGGAAAATTCACAGGGGCATTGCTTGCTGGAGCAAACAGTAACAGCAGACTTTGTTTTCCAATTAATTTCATGCAAATAAGCAATGCTTCATTACAGTACAGGCTCATTGAATTCTCTCTCTTCTGTTTTCCTGAAGCAGTGGTTTCCAGTAGAAAAGTACGGTACTGATTTTTAACATCTTTTGTATTTAATTGCCACAATGAAGCCTGATAAACCCTCTTGGATTGCTCTCCATTCCGAAGATATTCAACATGTCCCTCCTCCACTGACCTGTAATTAAACAGTGTACAACTCCCCTTGTAAGAAATCTGCAAGCTCTACAGCAATATAGTTTAGATCAAAATTTCTTCTTCCAAGCTCTGAGGAATCACTACAGTTTAAGCCTTTTGCTATTTCTTCTGTAACTAAATATATAGTAAATCAATGAAAATCACAACCTGATGCTGGCATCATAGTAGCCGTGATGGGATAAAGATAGAGGTGAGAAATTTTGCAGACAGTCCTAATATCTTTAACCAAACTAACTGGAATAGCTGGAAAACCCGACGAGCTTTTGAGTAAGTGTCTTCTGCCAGGCTGTGACAAACTGCAAAGCTCAAGTACAAATTTTCTGAATTTCACAAGAGATTCATCAGTTGAACCCAATGGGAAAAAAGGATCTTTGACTAGAGGAGCACAGGGAGGTGAAAAAGGAAGGGGAAAAACTAGCACTCCCTGTGCTGAGCAGCAATATATAATTTATAACCTACATAAAACACATTTTCATGTATTATTTGGGAGTGGGTGGTGACCTAACTTGCAGCAACACGTCAGAATAAAGAGTTGGTCATTACTAATTACGCTTGGTTTGTCAAAATGAACTGAGAACGAGCATTTGCAAGGAAAAGAGCTGACAGTACTCCTACACTTGCTCCCACAGCAGGGATGGACTGCTGGAGCATCCCTCCCTGGGCAGAAGAGGGATGCCCAAAGGCACAAGTCCAGCTCTCCAGCTACAGCCCATACCACCCTTCCATGATACAGAGCTTCCAGAGGGTGAACGTGACTTCATGATGTCTGATCCAAGACACAATTTGTGTGTCCTCAATAAAGAACACATGACAAGGACACATCAAAACACAGTTTTGATGTCTTGGATCTCCCTTCCATTAAAATAGAACTACAGAGATGACGGTTTATGCAATTTTAATCAAACTCAGTAGAACAAGTGCACGTGGAGGCATCAGTCTTAGTAAGCGAAAAAAGGCTGGAGAGTATCTTAGATCCAGATCTCACTTTCTTCATCACGTTATCCACTTCCAAAACCTTTACTCCATACATAGAGCTATAAAGTTACTGCCAAACAGACAGCAATCTGTTTATTCTCATCATACACCACACAAACCTGAAGCTTCTGAGTACCCCAGGGAGATGACTGCTCAAGCAGTCATAGTAGAGTCATACTATAAGCAAAATGTCCCAGCACGTGTCTCTTGAAGCAATTTGGAAAGATTTCATGGGGGTAGAGCTGAAAGATCTCCTCTAAATAATAAAGAATATGCCATCCTAAAAGTGGGCTTAAAGCAAGGAGACCAGCCACTCTGGCTGCATTTGGGATGATGTGAATTTATCTATATATTTTAAGTTGCTTATTATTCTATTTCCTTTTAAGATAAGAAGATGCATGCAGGGTGTAGCTGAAATTGCTGGAGCGCATCAATTTATCCTGAACAGGAACGATGAGGAAGCTGCTTCTGCTCACTCACTCAAAGCAGCTTTATAAAACCCCAAACAAAAATACCATTAGTGGTAGTTAAGGATGGTTTTGTTTACATCTTTAAAGAGAGGGTATTAAATGTATTTCTTTATTGACTTTAATCAGCAAGTAAAATACTACATTAAAAAATTAAACTCATGTGAAAACAGCATTTCATCTCTAAATAGCTCTGCCTGCAATTCAGGAGAAGGAGGAGGGATGGAAAAGGAAGCTAAAAAACTGACAAAAAGGAAAAATACAGACAGAAACTTTTCTTTCTCTTGCTGAGCCTCATCCTCTTGTTTATAACTCCCAAAGAGAACAGCAGCACAATTGTCCTAACCCGTGCTGGCCGGATTTAGTCTCTGGTCATCCGGCCTCTGGCATTCGATACACAAGGCTATTACCTTGGTCATGTCTCCTTTTTTCTGCTGTTTCTTCCCTGTCTCTCCCCTTGGATAACATCCAGGAGGATGGGAGCTACCAAAAAATGCATCAGCTGCCTAGTCTAAATCCACTACAGTAATTAAAACCCAGGTGGAAACTGAAATGAGGTATGGAAAAAAATCCCACGCTATCAGAGACTGTACTAAGAAAAGGGAAAAAAGGATGGAATTGGTGCTAAGGAGCTCCAAAATCAAGTTTGAATATAAGAAGTGCTGAGAATCATCACCATCTCTATTCTCCCATCTCTACTCTGCTCCCATCTCTATTCTGCTGCTAGCTGGGATGTGTGGTTTAAATACTTGGGGGACCCTACTTCCAACAGGATCAAGATCCTGAGCCAGCCTAAAACCAGGATATAAGTGGGTTTGGGATTATTACTACACTTGCAATTCTTCCAGTGCCATTTCAAAAAACAAATGCATCAAAGATAACTCACATAATGGATAGACAGAGGTAGGAAAATGTCCAGGTTGAATTATCAACATGTTTAAGTACCAACTCACTAAAACGTTCACCTTTCGCATCCTCTTAGCCACGTCCCCGCAACGGTCCACACAAGATGCACAAAATTAAACTGAGCTGATTTGATGGTGAGGAATAGGAAGGGACCGAAAACAAAACTATCTCCTTAATTACTTTTGAAAACACTTTCAGTAATTGCAAGCGCCCTACCCCAATCACGCATTCTTGTCCGAAGAAATTTTGCTCTTCAGCAAAATGCAGTGTGGATGCGGCAAGCTGGGGTGAAGTCAAATCAAATGTGGTCGGCATCAAGTGAAATAAATGAATATGTAATGTTTTCTCTCAAAGTATGAAACTTAATTGTAAGCTCAAACCTATTTTACTTCTGAATTTCCAGGTGAAAGCTAGAAATTTAATTAAATTCTTTAGAAAATTCAGCATTTAAGATCTTTCGATGTACTAACCATAAATTAGATTCAAAATTTACAACCATTAACATCAAAATGCAAAGTTACAGCTCCTATAGACTTCAATATTTGCTCACACAGATCCTTTATGCCTTAAGCTAGCAGGTAAGACAAGCTAGTTATTCAAAAAGCTGCTTCTCCCTGCTACATTTCTCTTGCAGACAGACATGATTAATATGGAAAACCAGAAATATTTTGCTTACTCATATCTTAACGAAGCTTTCACAGCAACAAGAAAACAGTGAGGGCAGAAGCAGACAATCTAATGATCTGCAACAGTTGGACACCCTAAATGGAAAAAATTACTAAATATTCCTCGAGCATCCGACTGCTCGGGTCGATACTGCTCGCAGCAAGACAAATATTCCATTTGCACGCCGCCGAGCCCTGGCTAAGAGCTTATGGACTTCTTTAAAAGCCAGACGATCAATAAAGTGCAATTTAAAAACTTACTCGAGATGGGCTGCTAATGTGATGAAGGTTAAGCCGACGCTGATCCATGCTACCTCTAAACTTTAAAATTAAGCAAAACCACAACCTTAATCAGACTTAGAGGTTTATCAGATATAAAGAAAATATGTTTTATTCTGTATTTACATATCTAATGTATATATTTACTTTATATTTTAGATATGTAAATTATGTTATATCTTTATTTTATATTAATAGGCCTCATATATACATCGTATTTCTCTTTATATCAATATTTCTGGTATTCAGCAATTTAGGAAATGCATCTTTGTTGCAGGCTAACACAATGCAGACATTGCTGCGCGCATAATCCTTGGGGACACGCGGACAGTCCCACTGGAACGAGGCTGTTCTGATCAGCAACATCGGCACCATGCTTCAGCGCTCTGCTGAGACATCAGCTGGGGGATGTGGCCAAATTCAGAGTAACCTCAACTCACATTATTTATCATTTCAGACCCTTGTAAGGAAAAACACAGCGCTCCGACCTCATTAAGCTGCAACTGCGTTGTCCATCAGATGATGCATTTACTCAAACATCCAAGTCAGCATTCCCTCTGTCAATAACCCAGGCTGATAAATTTAATTCATAGCCCCACTTGAAAACCAGGCAAACATCAATACGTTGGGGTTTTTTTTTAAAGCATTAGGTTTTCTCCCAGTTCTATTGAAATTATTTGGCTTTCCTGCAGCAGATGAAAACCAGATGTTATAGAGAGGGAAGGGTTGCACGAGCCAGAAAGAAAAACCAAGACAGCAACAGGCAGGTCGCACCCATTCATTACCCATATATTTCCCTTCTGCCATAAGGCTATTTATACTGCATCTCTATTATTACAAATATTATAATTGCGATGTAATTCTAGAAACCACAGTTTTCTCCTTCGTGGCCCAAAGTAGAAAGCAGCACGTGAGTCGAAAGGCTTCAGCAAAGTTTCTCTCTGCTGCGTAAGCACTTTGGGAAAGCTTCACTCCCTTCTCGCAGCGTTAACGCCAATATTACGGTCTGTAATCCCTCCTGAAGCAGCCCAAGCCCAGAATTAATCCAGGCTTACCGGCTCTGGGATGCCCACTTGTTATACTGAGACTACTGAAAGCGGAAAAGGAGTTTGTGTACATGCACAGAAGGCAATTTAGGAAGTATCACTGTGTGTCTCGCTGGTAATATTAAATGTGCATCCTCACGGACATGATTTGCAGCACAAGTGGAGGAGTTAGTTATTGGTTTTGCAAAACAGAGGAATAAACCACGGGTGATTTAAGAACTGACTGGCCATATGCATAAGCAACTGAAATGGCAGATGGCCTATCATACTGAATTTTTAGGTGTACTTCACAAGGAAGGAAAGGTCTTTGAGGGTCTTCCTCTCCACAGTGGTTTTTTTTTCTCCATCAAATACTAATCTAAGATTTCTGGCACTCGAGTATTCTGAATTAAAGCAACCGTATGGTGTCAATTAAGAGTGGATGCAAGAGCAGCTTATTCTTTGCTGCGATTTGCAGAAGAACAAAAGTAATGGGGGCTTTGTTGTGCTGTATTTGCTACTCAAAAATCACTGCCCGGTCCAGGTTTGTATATGGGCAACCTATACACCCACAGCACTGCTCCGAGGACCATGCTGGGAATTCTAGATTATCATCCCAGTGTTGACCAACTGCTACTTTGAGGGAGTCACTTAAATTCCTTTAATTAAACTCACTTAATATGAGTCATTTTAAGTTAGCTTTCACATCCTATTCATCTCCCAATTATATACCTATAATCCCTGGCTGTCTTCAAGGCCAGGCTGGATGAGGCTTTGAGCAACCTGGTCTAGTGGAAGGTGTCCCTGCCCATGGCAGGGGGGTTGGAACTACATGATCTTTAAGGTCCCTTCCAACCCAAACCCCTCCATGATTCTACATATGTGCTAGAGTAGCATCTCCAGTTATTTGAGGGGACCACTCGTACCCAACAAGGAATAAATAATACCCCTCACCTTTTCATTAACAGATGCAATAATTAAAATATTGGACAAGTTTCCATTGCTAACTCTCCAAAATACTTTAAGTACCCACCATGGATGTGCTTTTCCATTGCAAAAAAGGTTTACTCATTATTACATGCATTCTTCTGAAGCTTGAGAATTAAGTGAAAGCAACACTTTTTACAAAGAGGATGCTAAGCTTCACACCAAGCCACAACCCAGAATGAAGCTGAGAATTTTACTTGATTAATTATTTTGGGCTTCTATATGACACCTGCAATGCAGATTTCTTTGTGTTTATATATTATATTGAATGTATTATTA
>NW_010265990.1:0-31209 GCF_000690775.1 Eurypyga helias
AGGCGGGCTCCGGAGCAGGCCGCACAGCCCGGGGGGGCCGGCCGGGGCACTGCAGCTCGGGAGGGTTCGCGTGGTTGTGTTGCACAAAAGAAAACACACCAGCTGCTCGCCCGCCCGCCCTTTTAGCAAAGATGTGTGCCCGTCTCGCCTCTGCCTTGAACCGCAGAGGTCACGGGGTGAGGCGCCTCAAGACCTCATAGCACAAGTAGGTTGGTTTGAAAACTGGGGGATTAGAAAAGGGGCTTCCGGGACCCTCAGGCCCACAACAGAAGGTCTGCAAAAGCCCAGAAGATTTAACCCTACCGTAAGGCTTAGTAGCATTTTGTTTGTTGGTTTTCAGGATCATGAAAGATGCCAAGGGCTGTAGGTTTAGGCAAGAATGATCGTCAAGAGCTTGACTTGATGGGCAAACCCCCTTGTCCATACCACAGCAGCAGCAGAATTGTTGCTTGCATCTTCAGCTTTGGTTTCTCTGCCGTATAGTTGCTGGTGGGATACTTATCCCACTAGTTAGTATCTTGGGGTAGCACTTTCAACAATTCATAGCTGTGGAAATAATAACAAATTAAGCAGACCGTTTCCCTCTTAATTCACTACAAGCTGTAAATAAGAAACATGCCTGAGCTTTTCTTGTTTCTAGCTCATTAATTGTCCTTAATTTGTTTGTTACTTCTCTAATCCTCCTAATCATCTTTATAAAACTAATTTTTTAATGTTTTGATGTCTTAGTTCTCTTTTCCTTTTTCCTTCTTTGATTGTACAGCAATGGAAAAGTTATAAACAAAAACAGTGGAGTAGATATGGGTATCTACTGCCTCATATTTTCAGAACTGCAAAACAAGGTGTTAGTCTTCCTGTTCCTGTTTTGTTGCATAGTGACATTTTGTGTAACAGCAATGAAGGGCCTGTAGTGACAGGACAGGGGGTATATTGAACAGGTTTATATTGAAAGTGGGGAGGTTGAGATTAGATATCAGGAAGGAGTTCTTCCTGGAGATGGTGGGGAGGTCCTGGAATAGGTTGCCCAGAGAAGCTGTGGATGCCCCATCCCTGGAAGTGTTCAAGGCCAGGCTGGATGAGGCTTTGAGCAACCTGGTCTAGTGGAAGGTGTCCCTGCCCATGGGGGTTGGAACTAGATGGTCTTTAAGGTCCCTTCCAACCCTAACCATTCTATGATGATTCTGTGAAAAAAATAGAGCAACCCTACTCCACCTGAACAAGTAGCTAAATTTCCAAAAGGGCAAAGTGATCTTCCTTTGTACAAGACAAACCTCTCCCAATAATGTATGGAGTGAGTAACATTTACAGCAGGAGGGAAGGGATGGGGCCAGACCTTGCGGTTCTCTTTTACGCCAAAAGCACCCCAGGGTGCGGTATCTGCAGATATGATCCAGTATCAGCGGATCTGATTTGCTGATGGCGAACTGCAGGTGCTGTGTGTCGTGTTTACAAACTGTGCTGCTCATTCTTTGCAGGTATGTCCCATTTTTCCTTGTTTGCCAGAGCCATCTTGCTGTGCAGCAGGAGAAGGGCTCCTGGACCCTCTGTGAGTAAATCTTGCCCTTCCTCAAAGTAGGAGAGCAGTATTTTGCCTTTGAAAATCGAGTTCCATGTCAAAAGTTCTGGGATCTGATAGAAGGTAATTTTAAAAATGCTATTACAATGTGAATAATGTCATGAATTGAGGATAGTTTTTGTGAACTAGTGAAGAGCAACGTGGACTTCAGCTGTCTCTTCCAGGCTCTGGCCTTTAACCCTGGCTGCACTTACGATGTCATTTTACATAGTTCAAGGAGGAAGCACCTGCAGTTCACATGAAACTTGGGCTTTTAGCTATAAAAAGAAATACACAGACACTGTAACTACATGACAGCTAAACGCTACTGAAAATGAGCTGAATAGACTTAAATTTTAAGTAACAGAAATTCACTGATGGGATGTGTGCATTTTCCCCATTTAAGTAAGCTACGTTATGGCCTGGCTGGGTGCTGGGGTAATCGCTGCATGAAATTGTGCGGATCTAGCAGTACGAGACTGCTTCAGAGCTGCAGGAGGTGAATGTTGCCAGGTGAAACCACTGATTCCTGAGGTAGCCAGCATAAGGGTAGAAATCTGGGGCTCAGTTCCCAGCCCTGCATGTCTGCAGCAGCTTGGGGCAGACAAGCAAGCATGGTCAAGTATTGCTAGGCCGGAGCAGCAGACTCCCTCCTCTTCCTGCCTGTGGTCAAGAACGCCCTTTGTATTTGTGTTTTCATCTGCCTTTTGTTTAGACTTTTGCACGAGGAAGCCATTTTGTGCTAGAACTTGTCGGTTTTTTTAAACCAAATGCCAAATATAGTAGCAAAATTGCAGTCAACTCCCACATGCTGGCAGCACTTCGTGCAGCTTGTGTATCCTGTCATATGATCGAACTTGGTGAAAAAATAAACATGCTCAGCTGAAGGATACAGAAACTGAAAGTTTGCCTGAACACTGCTGCAACGAAGATTTCGTTATTTAATGTGAAATCTGAATCTTTTTTGTTATGTAAAATGAAATCTATTTAATGTGAAATCTCAATCTTTGCAGAAAGATTTTGTACAACTTTATCAAATAGGTGGCAGGACAGCAAGAATTCATCAGTTTGACAACTCAAAATATTAAAAATTGCATGGCTTTGGTAAATGCTTTACATTGAAGTAAGGCTTTAGTTTAACAACAACAAAATCACTAATGATTTCTAATAATACATTTTTTTTTTATTTCTGGTTTCCAAGAAGATGTGTTTGATCATGTTTCTATGTACTTTTCTGCAGTTGTGGTATACTTATTTTTTCCTTCTGGATGAAAACAGACCCTGATAAGCCACCTAGTTTCAGAGCCAAGGAGCATATAGGCCCCTCTGTTGCAAAAACTATTACAAAATTAAAGGCAATCATAAGGTCTGATAAAATGCCTATTACAAAATCAATGGCAATTGTAAGGTTTGATAAAATGCATAATTCTTCAATTGCAGCCATTTCTACTGGGAAAAAAAGGCCAAATCAGAGCAAACATATGGTCAGAATTCTGCTTGGCAATTGCACACTACGGATATACATTTCTGAGCTGATTACCGGAGGCTCCAGTTTGTAACTAATGGAGAGAACCAGGAGCTTTTACAGCAGAGTTCATTTTGCCTGGAATCACAGAATGGCTTGGGTTGGAAGAGACCTTGAAGATCATCTAGTTCCAACCCCCATGTATGCACATACAGCTGTAGAACCAATGAATCATGCTTTCCAAGTGCCTGGATTTCTCCATTAGCTGCAAAGGGGGATTAGGCTAATTCATCTATGTTCTAGACCATCCTAGTTAGGTATTTGCCTGTGTGTGTATAGCTGCATTGGATACCTATAGCTCTCTGTATCTGATACAAGTGTATCACGCATTTCCTCTCATTTCAGTCGATAGAGCCTCTTATTTTTGACAGCAAGACCCTTGATGAACTGACTTTAAAGGTCCAAGAGGGGAGCTCAGCAGCTAGGAACAGGAACCGCAGAGTTCAGCCTGTGGGGTTGGAGGGGGTGGAAACCAAGAAGCCTCCAGCATACCTATAGCTCTCTGTATCTGATACAAGTGTATCACGCATTTCCTCTCATTTCAGTCGATAGAGCCTCTTATTTTTGACAGCAAGACCCTTGATGAACTGACTTTAAAGGTCCAAGAGGGGAGCTCAGCAGCTAGGAACAGGAACCGCAGAGTTCAGCCTGTGGGGTTGGAGGGGGTGGAAACCAAGAAGCCTCCAGCAGATGAAACCTTCCCTCTCTCTTGGAGGCAGGACTCCCGTGTGACACAAGGGTTCAGTTTTTGCACTTGGGCCTGATGCATCAGTGTATATTCTTGCAGATCTCGGAGAATTAAGCTAGGTAATGTGACAGTGAACTATTACTTCTTTCTCTGTGCAGGTCACGTGATGGTGTGAGGTAAGGTCCATTTCAACATAAACTGATTACCTAAAGTCAGTTCAGAGTGGAGGTTGTTATGCTTTGTAGGCTGTCTCATAAACTCAGCTACCAATCATTTCTTGGAGAGAAGGTTTGGGATCACAAAAGCTTATGAAAATACCATAGTTCTTTGTACAAAGCATTCACACCCCGCTTTCACCAATTCACAAAAGGTAGACTGGTGTGCTTCCTTTATAATGCCACCCTTTCAATACAGACGGTTGGCTGCAGAATTAAACTCTAATGGAATTAAGGAATCCAGTATTAATACGCCTATATTACCAGTGGGAACAGATATGACTCACTTGGAAGAGAAATCATCATTGTGCTCATTGGTGACTAACACAGTTTCAGCTTTTTAAATCCTTTATGTGAATTCAGACCTGGTAAGTCTGGATTCAACAAGTGCACCTCCTCCTCATCACTGACAAGAAGCGCGGCATTGTGTAACCCACGTCCTCTGGCAGTTGCACAGATGCACGGTGCTTCTCAGTAAAGTGAGTATTGTCTTTTCTTCAAGCTCAGGTGTAAAGCAACCGTCTCACGAGTGGCTTTGCCAGCTGACTTTCAATTAGTGTTATTTCAGAAATGGAAGAACGAGAATGAGGGAAGAAGTTACCAGATTGCTGTAACTGCCCAAGCAAGCAAGTGGCTGATCTGGACCATCGGTGCAGAGTTTGTGGAACGTCTTGCAGTCCACACGATGTGAAGTCAAAATAAAGGTACATATTTTCCACCTTTCTTTCCTCCCCCTCCGTGAAGAATGGGAAGAGTCACACCAGTCACTTGACTCACACCCCTCTGGCATCCTTGTTGTAATAGCTCAGATGGTTTCCTTGTTCAGCAGAGACATGCAAAGGCACAAGTCAAAGCTAGAGCTGTCTGAGTGACAGCTGTTGGTGATATTGGACTTCCCTGATCTAGTTATTTTAGCAACTGCAGACAATGGCAGAAATTTTCTCTGATGCATATTCTTTACCATGCAAATTGCAGAGAGCACTAGATAGTTGGAGAGCAGTTGTGAACTACTCCGATTAACAATTATTTTACTCCTGTGCCACTACTTAGGGAGAAAACTCCTGGCATGGCCTTTGACTCATGCAGCCAGTTTTCACGACCCTCCGTCTTCAGGTCTTCAGGACCCAGATTTTCTTTTTGTCGCTTTTTTCCTTAATTGAGCTGCTCCTCATGCCCCTTCACTTTAACTTACTCCCATAAGCTTCCTTCTGGGAAGCGAGCGTGTGTCTTCACAACTACACGGCAGCCAGAAGGAAAGCAGTCAGGATGAGGTCTGTAGGACTGCCATCAAGCAGTCTTGCCACCCCATTCCAAAAGAGTTACTCACAACTCTAATCTGAATTTGCACATACCTGCCTGTGTACAGCTGCCTGTATACAGCACCTGCTGACAGCGGTAGGAAGAAAGGATTTATAAGCACGCTTTTAATATAAATCTCCTCAAAAAGTGTTTTACAATCAGTGTAAGGGTGATTATCTTGGACAAAGGCACAGTAAGATTTATAGAGTTATCAGTCATCTCTGCCAGCCCCCTTTAGATATCTGGGACACCCAGGAGCTTCTCGTTAGTAGAAATCTAGGGCTTGATTTAATTGCACACATGTAAGCATCTGATGCCATATTATGTATCCTAAGGTATGCCAGACTTCCATATGGAGCAGGAAGGTATGCTGTGGGATACTGGTGCCATTCTGAATGACGCAGTAGCTGAAGGCCACATGGAGTGCCCAGAGCACCTTCAATGAGGGACCCACGTGGGCAACTGGACTAAACCCCAAATCACAGCAGTCAGGAGAGCCCAGCGAGCGGCTCTGCTGGCTGGACACGCCTACCCTCTGGCAGACTGCATTGCTCTCCGGGCTCCAGCCGACCTTACTAACCCCATCTTCCCCGCCTGCTAGCACGGCACCTCTCTCTGAACTCTTGGCTGCTGGGGCTCCACGGCCCAGCCGTGATAGGGCCCAGCCCTGCAGGCTTGGTTCGGCACGCTTGGGGATCGCTGCACCGTAAGAAAGGGCTGCATGGCTGTGCTGGGTTTGTGTGGCGGGGTTTGGTAGTGGGAGAGGTGCTACAGGGGTGGCTCCTGGGAGAAGCTGCTAGAAGCTTCCCTGGCTCCAAGCTGGACCTACCTCTGGCCATGGCTGAACCAATTAGTGCCTCTGCGATTAACAGTTTAAGAGGGGGAACCAAAAGAGAACCAGGTGTAGAAGCTGAAACAGTGGAGAGGGGAGTGTGGGATGTTGCAGCTTTCCAGTATCTGAAGGGGGCCTACAAGGGTGCTGGGAGAGGACTTTTTACAAGAGCCTGTAGTGATAGGACAAGGGGTAATGGGTACAAATTGAAATCAGAGTGGTTTAGATTAGATATCAGGAAGAAATTCTTCCCAGAGAGGGTGGTGAGGCACTGGAACAGGTTGCCCAGAGATGTTGTGGATGCCCCATCCCTGGAAGTGTTCAAGGCCAGGCTGGATGTGGCTTTGAGCAACCTGGTCTAGTGGAAGGTGTCCCTGCCCATGGCAGGGGGGTTGGAACTAGATGGTCTTTAAGGTCCCTTCCAACCCAAACCGTTCTGTGATTCTGTGTGAGTGGGACAGCCAGGCAGACACCAAGGTCAGCGTGGAAAGGTGAGAGGAGGTGGCCGGAGCAGAGGTTCCCCATCAGCCCGTGGTGAGAGGGCAGGCTGTGCCCCTGCAGCCATGGAGGGTCACGGGGGAGCAGAGACCCACCTGCAGCCCTGCAGCTCCGGGAGCACCCCACGCCAGAGCAGGTAGGTGCCCAAAGAGCCTGTGACCCTGTGGGAAGCCCACGCTGGAGCAGTCCACTCCTGAAGGACTGCACCCTGAGGAAGGGATCCACACTGAATCAGTTCAGGAAGAGTGCGAGGAGTCCTCCCCTGAGGAGGAAGGAGCAACAGAGACAACGTGTGATGGACTGACCACAACCCCCATTCCCCATCCCTCTGCACTGCTGGGAGGGGAGGAAGTAGAGAAATTGGGAGCAAAGCTGAGCCTGGGACAAAGGGAGGGGTGGAGGGAAGGTGTTTTAGGATCTAGTTTTGTCTTTCCTTATTATACTTTGATTTGATTGGTAACTAATTAAATAATTTTCTTTCTCCAAGTCAAGTCTGTTTTGCCTGTGACCATAACTGGTGAGTGATCCCTCCCTGTCCTTGTCTCGACCCACGAGGCTTTCCTTGTATTTTCTCCTCCCCATCCCACCAGCAGGAGCAGTGAGCCAGCGGCTGCGTGGTGCTGAGCCGCCATCTGGGCCTAAACCACAACAACAGCAGAGCCAGGCAAGGTAAGGCAGAACCAGAGATGGAGGTAGCGTTGTTGAGATAAAGCCCAAAAGAAAAAACACTGCTGTGCAAAGGTACAAAATGCTGGAAGGGAAAAGCAGAGTCATAAAATGGCAGTTTGGTGACACTGGCCAATGAAGATTCATCTGGTGTCTTGCAGGGGGTGGTGGGCTTAGTCTAGTAACTTGCTAATCATAGCCAGCTGTATTAATCCATAAATTATTACTTTACACTTCTGAATCATATGTATCTGGTTGCAGACATGTTTTGTAGCTGGTGGAAGGTTATCTCGCAAAGTGACTCTCGGGGGGTGCAGACTGGCAGGGGATGCAGGCTGCAGGGGAATTCTGTTACTCTGGAAGAGGAGTAACAAAAGCTGAAAACAATTGTGCAGTCTGGTGTTGTCGTAACTATTGAGATGAGAGATTTATGGCTTGGATTTTATGGGGACTGTTAGTGGCAGCAATACAAAGAGGGGAGAGAAGGGCACAGTCGTCTCCCACCCCGAGGGACTTTTAAGGATGCGCTCGGTTCATGAGAGCTGGAAGCTTTCACGGCAGAGGGTGCGCTGAGAAATGCACGAAACACATTCATCATCTGTCAAGAGAACACTAAATTTAAAGCCAATATTCGTTTCTGCATAACGGGCTTTTTGAAGAACTGCAGAACCTGGAATGACGACTGATGTAGTGTAGACAGAAAGCATGGAATTGAAACGTGAAATGAAATTGCTAAAGGAACAGGACTGGAAATGGTGCTGAGCAAGGGGAACAGGGCTGGGGCGAGCGAGCAGATCATTCGCCTCTGCTGCAGAGCTCACATTCGGCACTTGGAATGCGAGACCCGATGGCATGATGCATGGCACATTGGCAGTCAAACCAAGTTCGAGCAGCTGTGAAGGGAGTATTGGAAGAGAAGCAATTTGTGGATCAGACCATTTGGCTCGCCAGAGGATGATTCAGCCTTGGAAAAGGGCACCGCAGAAAAGCAGAGTATGGTTGCACCTCCCAGCGCAGGGTTTAGATGAGACGTGGGCCACGGGGGACCTTTTCATTTGGCTCAGTCTTTTTGATTTGGCTCTACTGGATTTCCCGGAAAGCACACTCCTGTTCTCTCCGTATGCTGCCTTGCAAAAGGACTTGAAACATTACATTCCTCACATGGTTCTGGTTGTTACCAGACCAGTCCCCAAAGTTCATGTAGATTGTGCATGAGCAACAGGGGAAAATGTAATCAATATTATTAAAAACGAACAAACAAAGGACATCAGTGTGTTTTTTCTTTACCTTCTGGTACTCAGCAATTCTGAAATAAATAATCCTTCCTTCTCACAGCAGCTCCTGGATTTAAGGAGAATATTTAGTAGAGTATCTCCGAGAGACTCCTGAAAATCTTTTACTTTATCACACATTGGTTTAGCCCAAGAGACATCATGACAGACTGCTGCATTAGGTATTTTATTTCCCTGGATGTACTTATCTATATGAATCTTTTATTTTAAAGCATGTTCTGGAGATTATTAAGAAATGTTTAAAGTCTGACTGCCAGCATAAACTGTAATGAATATGAACATGTATTTACGACGTGCATACCTACCACAATTACGTAAGTATGCTGTAGCTTTTTAAGGATGTTAGCAGCACGTAATGGATTTTATAAAATTCAGGTAATTTTGTACTCTGTATTTTTTTCAGTAGCTTTTTGCTCAAGGCCTAGCCTGTAGCTCATAATGCTTGAAGCCAAAGAGAAGCCTGGCAGGAACTAAGGAAACCAAGATTCTGACCTGTTTACAACAAAACATAATGATCAGAGGGCTGGGGCACCTCTGCTATGGGGACAGGCTGAGAGAGTTGGGTTTGTTCAGCCTGGAGAAGAGAAGGCTCCAGGGAGACCTTATAGCCCCTTCCAGTGCCTGAAGGGGCTACAAGGAAGCTGGGGGGGACTTTTTACAAGGGCCTGTAGTGACAGGACAAGGGGTAATGGGTTTAAATTGAAAGTGGGGAGGTTTAGATTGGATATCAGGAAGAAATTCTTCCTGGAGAGGGTGGTGAGGCACTGGAACAGGTTGCCCAGAGAAGCTGTGGATGCCCCATCCCTGGAAGTGTTCAAGGCCAGGCTGGATGAGGCTTTGAGCAACCTGGTCTAGTGCAAGGTGTCCCTGCCCATGGCAGGGGGGTTGGAACTAGATGGTCTTTAAGGTCCCTTCCAACCCAAACCATTCTGTGATTCTATGATAAAACATGTATACAGACATAGCAAAAGGCGAAAGACAATGCAGAAGATATCGTGGAGAAAACAAACAGCCTGAATCTCTTTAAAATGGAGCCATTTGAAGATACGTGCATGAGCTGATGTGCAAATATTAATACAATGGGAAATCAAGGAGGATGTCAACCCCTATCAGGGAAGCCCGAAAGAATTTTCCCAACCAACCTTCTTCCTCATTTTCCAGAGCTGAAATGGGTGACGTTGATGTGGTTTGTCTGTAATGGATTAAGTTTGCATGTGGCTATCGATAAATATTTAGAATCTGAATAAGAAATTTTGGTGCTAGGGATGCGATTTCCCCACCAAACAGGACAGAGATAAAGCTGCAGCAACAAGAATCACTATGTAATAAACGTCACGCACATAACGAAAACGGAAAGACTTCAGTGTTCAATTTAAGAAAAAAATATTCTGCCACGACTATTGCAAGTGGTAGGGACAGTAAATACATTATCAAAGCAGACAGTTGCTACTGTATATGATGACCTGTTTAGGGTTATTTTCTTTAATTCATCCTAATCTGATGATGCATATAAAATTGGAGGGAGTTTATAGGTTAAAATGTCTTCTAAAAATCACTGCAGTACTTTCACAGAATGACCTCTCTTTCGTATAAAGCTGTATCACAGGAGTGCAATTTCACATGCAAGAAACCCCAGAATTTTTGTTTTAATGAGAGGAAAAAAAAAAGCTCCATCACAAAACCTAAGATCTCCAGTGCTCCATCTGCATTAGGCTTTACCGGAGGAGTTTGCTCCTGTCAATTACACTTCCACCCTATCGCACCGTTGGTCTGTAGTCACAGAATTTTAGACAGACATTCCAGCACTGTAACATTTTAAATAGCCACGTTCCAGTGCGTGCTCAAGGATGCACTTTAACGCTTCAGAGAATCTGTTAAGTGCTCTGGGCTGCTGCCTACTGAATTAGAGATTTCCTCAGCTCCATGAAGTTGTTGGAACCAACGTTCTAGTTATTCAGCTCCTGACTCTGAAGTGTCTGTGGCATCCTACATTGGTTTGGGTTTATTCTAAACCAGTGTTTTAGAGAGAGATGGTTAGTTCAGTAATGGTCCCTATTTCAACTAGGCAAATCCAATGCTATATTATAAAAACAGAGACCCAGAGAGAAGGTATTTTGGAAATACCGCACTATTCGGGAAGTTATTACTTCCTGCGTGAGGTTAAAACCATCCTTGTTCACCAGAAGCCAGCAAACACTGCGGGCTCTTAACTCCCTGACAGACATGCAGTGTTATGCCTACCGTGGCCAAGAGAAAACTTGCAAATTCCATCTTGCCTTCTGTCTCCAGAGCAAATTCAATCTTGCCTTCTGTCTCCAGAGAAAATTCCATCTTGCCTTCTGTCTCCAGAGCTGTCGCAGGTAGGGGCAGGTTAGTCACGAATGAGAGAGGTGTAGCTTCCCTTGCCTGCTTCTGGTGCGCGGCAAGCTGCCTCCCATTCAGGTCAAGCTCTTCTCTGTCCCAAAAGCTGCTGACAACACAGCTGGACTGCACATGCAACTGGTTTGTGGTAGGACTGAGAAAAAAAGCAAGTTGCCTTCTGTCTCCAGAGCTGTCGCAGGTAGGGGCAGGTTAGTCACGAATGAGAGAGGTGTAGCTTCCCTTGCCTGCTTCTGGTGCGCGGCAAGCTGCCTCCCATTCAGGTCAAGCTCTTCTCTGTCCCAAAAGCTGCTGACAACACAGCTGGACTGCACATGCAACTGGTTTGTGGTAGGACTGAGAAAAAAAGCAAGTTGCTCTATGTCTCATTAATTAAACAAAAACAGTGAATACAGAACTCAGAAAGTTAATTTTTTACTTCTTTTTAGGTTTGAGAGTGCTCTGCTGTGCTGGCTGATGGGTGGCAAGTCAGCCCATGTTCCATATTAAAATAAAACATAGTGATGTATGCTGATTACTACAGCAGGTGGATTGTCCAGTCCACATTTTAATGGCCTCTTCTTGATTTCAGTAACAGATGAACCCCTATTAGAGGGAATCAGAACTCAGGAAGTCCTAAGGATGTAAGCACTATCAGTACATCAGAACGTCAGGGTGGAAATACACAGAGCTTCTTCACTGTGCCAGCTGTAGATGTGCAGGCTCTCAATACAAACTTTGCAATGTAAATTCGACCTTTCAGATCCAACACTCTCCTCTGAAGCCTTATAAAAATACTAGTGCAACACAGAGCCTTTTTACAAAACAATTATCTTTATAGAAAGGTATTTTAGTGGTATAATGCTGAGGTAAATAATAAAACCAGACCCAACGGAGGGCATGCCCAGTGTTATGGAGAACTCCAGAAATTTGGCCAAAAACCTGTTTTATAAAAGCTAGTATTCACCTACCAGTTATGACCCCTGGTAAGGTGCTTATTGCTGTAATACTTCAAAATTATTCTTCAGTTTACAAATTGAAAAATATACGAAATTAGATCTGTATGAATGTTAGGTATTAGCTGTCACAAATTTTAAAAGGCATTGTACCAAGTTGTCTAATTTGTTTACTAACCAATTTGATTGTAGCAGGTAAATAAACTACAGCATACATTTTACCTGACACCATGCATCAAAGTCACCATAAAAACTAAGTTTATCAAAGTCCAACTCCACAAGGAAAACATGAAAAAGTGCAAATTATGTACCCAGTATTTCTGTCACAGCTGTTTTTTCTTAATATGGCATGAAAAAGGTTTAGAGCATATATTAAGAAAATTCTTACAAGTGTTCACCTCAATGCTTATATATACAACATTTTGATCAAAGTGCTCACTATATGAAAAAAACTGATAGGATAAAAATATTTAAACAGTGCTTTCTGAACATTCAGGGGAAATTCATAGAATACATCAGTCCTGTTTGTTTTCCTCTTCACTCAGTGCAACGAGATGCAGAAGTCACATCAACTTCATGAAAACTCTGCTTGCCACAGTGCCAGAAAACCGCAGTTACAGTGGCATTCTTGGTGTCCCGTTGGGAGTGGGTCTTTTGTTTTTTTGCATGTGGCTTTGATGTTTTCGAGATCTTACTACTTTCATTCTTACTTCAAATACTTCTTGTATGGCTTTTCGAAAACAATGGAAATTGTAGTCTATTAATCCTACAGAGACAGAAATGTTTTCTGTATTAATAAAGACATTTCTACAAATTAGGTAATGAAAAAATTGCTTATATTCTACATTTAGTAAAATATAACACTGTCTCTCCAGAGGTCATAATCAGTGAATTTTCCAGGTGTTTTTTTTTCTGGGCTAAGCAAACGCACATTTGATAAATACAAATAATTCAGTGGTCATTAGAGTTTCATATTATGTCCAATATTAAATATACTTACGAGTCTTAAGAGAAAACAAATAGAAGTTCGTTGGCAGATAACGAAGCCTGAACTTAATAAGAAGCTTTGGAGAAATGCTCAGTGTACTACAGGAAAAAAAAATCTTTCATAAACTATGGTGTCATTTTGCAAATTTGCTTTACAGAGTAACTGTGATAAAAATAAGCAACTTCTAGTAATCAATGTATTTTCTTTTAACAATGCATAAGCTTTGAAATGGATACTTGGCAGAAATATTACCCAATACCAGCCAGCTATATCTCATCCTCAACTGTAATGAATTTGTAAGAAATTGTAAGAAGTTCTTCCCGGAGAGGGTGGTGAGGCACTGGAACAGGTTGCCCAGAAATGTTGTGGATGCCCCATCCCTGGAAGTGTTCAAGGCCAGGCTGGATGAGGCTTTGAGCAACCTGGTCTAGTGGAAGGTGTCCCTGCCCATGGCAGGGGGGTTGGAACTGGATGGTCTTTAAGGTCCCTTCCAACCCAAACCATCCTGTGATTCTATGATTCTATGTAATTGAAAAATAAAACAGTAGACACGCTGTTAGATTATGTACATATGTAACAGGCAGATAATATTACCATGTGAGTGGGCTGAATGTGATCCCACAGAAAAGCTGTAAAGCCATATTGGTAGTCAATGGGAATACTTACTGGGTGCTACAATTGTGCAATACTGCAACACAGTTTTAGAATTTGGGTATTGAACTTATGACATCATTCAAGGTGAATGCCGTAAGCTTTCTTAACTCAAAATGCTGCGGTGTTTTCTGCTTCGATTTCCCTAACAGGGACCGATACATATTTTAAGTGGTTTAAATCCACTGTGTTACACTTTGATTTCTTTCCCAGGAATTATTTTCCCTCTCCCTAGAGTTCAGACAAGGTATTATGTGGAAGTCACCAGGCAGCAAAAGCTAATCTGCACTGTAATACCAGAACTGTGCTGCTGAAGAGTACAGGCTACAGCACAAAGTGTCCCGAACCACATAGACACAACAACCTGACACGGTTGTGGACAAACCCTAACGAGGTGTCCATGTGGCATTTTTTCAGCAAAAGTTATCTTAGGAGGTTATGTCAAAGTAACCCTTCTCATGCTTGCGGCTAAAAAAGAAAGCGGCCACATCTAACACTCACAGATAATAAAAGCGGTAATGGGTCTTCGAGAAATTCAGCCCGTTCAAGTTCTGTCACATAGAAGCTCGACAGCCTGTCAGGCAGCCCAGCAGAAGCGGTGCGAGTGCTGCATTTGCAAACACACCAACTCGTGTCACAAGCCCAGATGACGGCTTGCTCTTCCAGCGGCTCTCAGAGCATTTCACTAAGGCCAGTAACTCACTGAACACCATGCCAGCCAGCACAGCCATCACGAACTCGGCTGTCAGCACTGCCCTCCACCAGGGCCAAAGAGACAACCAAAATATTTTATATCCTTTACCTGCAAAATAGGAAAGCCATCTCGTTCCTAAATATGCAGCTTTTCAAGAGCCGACTTTCAGAGATGAGACAAGCAAGAACATATTTCTTTCTCTCAGCCAATTTCAATACTTTTCCCTCGGTTACGGCACGCAAGCTGTTCCAAAAGCGCATGCTGGTGCCAACAGGTACAAATCAACGTCAGCCAAGATGACTGACACATGCTACTGTTGCAGATGGAAGATTGACTGTACTTTATGTAAACTTTCATACGCTTTCGTATCAGAAAGCTGTCAAACACATTTCTGATCTCACCTTATCTCAATGCCAGCACAAACACCTCATGCCTTTAAACATGTTATGTGAGCTCTATCAAGCTGCACTTACCTTTAATATTTGTGATACAGCTAGAGACTGTTATCAGCTAATGACAAGCACAGTTATTCATTAACTTGCTAAGGGAAAAGGAATGCAATACTAGAAAAAAAAAAGAAAAATACCTTTTCTCTCAAAGCTTTCTTCTCTGACAAAACAAACAAGAGCAAGGAATTTTGTCACCTCTTTTAAATAAAGGACAGTTGTATTGTTCAGTTTTATGATTGCCATTGATTCTTTGTCATAAGGAGTTCCAGTGCCATCATCTTTAAGCCTAAAGGGCAATATTCAAACAAACAAGTAAGATAAGCCACCAGGTGAGCTAACAAAAGTACTCCCACATTAATTCTTTCACCAGATAATCTTAAACTTCATGAAATTTTCATTTTAACCTTTCAGGGAAGCTCTTCTTCAAACCACACACTACATAAAGTAAGACGACATAGAGATTAAATCATTTATCCACTCACACACCACATCTTAGATCTGGGGCTAGAAATCAGATTGATTGCCAAGTACCTGAACTGGAGCCTTATTTTTATCTCTAGTAGTTGCCAACCATTTACCACCAGGTTGTCTGTTTTCTTTTAATCAATGCACTATATTATGACTGTCTAAAACATGTGAACCAGAAAGTCTGTACTGGTAATTTCAAATATAGTAACCTTGCTTGAGCAGTGGCAGCTGACTGACAGTTTAAGCCATCATGAGACTTTCCTCATGAGATATTGGATTTTCCAACGTCCTTTCATGAAAAGAAATTTCACCTTTACAGATGATGTGTCATGATGATCACGGCATTCATTTCATACCTCGTAATTTTACCCTCATTACTGAATGCACACACAGATCTTGTTAAAACAGGGAGTTATCACCAACCTCCCAGAATAATTAGTATCAGTAATATATTAAGGTGGCAAGTTCTATAGATGCTCCAGGAACAGGCAACGAGAAATTAATTGGAATACCATGTCTATAGTTTTAGCTAAAAACATGGCAGGCAGGTTTGTGGTCATAAATACTAAATGGTTACACAAGACAGTGGCAGAATGTCATTTAGTTAACAGACAGCCCCCCAGGTGGTGGTGTACAGATAATAATTAAACACATGGTCTTCTGAACCTCACAGCAGCATCTTTCTCTGTACAAAAAAAAACCCAATGCCACAGAATCAGCATCCTTTATGGTATACCTCTGTAAAACACAAGTTCTTGTACAGTTACTGAAGTGACCAACTCCACAAACTGAAACATACACTAGAATACACAAATATGAGAAATTTTAGAAAGGTATTCTACAATTCGTTGTTCTTTTGAAGTTGTAAAGCTTAGTGCGCCTCTGCACTAGGATTCGCCCTCGTACCTTCTCCAGGAGCGCAAGAAGTCTGTCAGTGGGTAAGAATACAAGGCTACCACGCTCCAACCGTGCTGCGGTTGCGCCTCCACGTCTATGCATCTTAGTGCACCAATTCTTCATGTGCCCCTGCCTTTCCCAGGAACAGCTGGCTTCACATCTGGCCCACGACCAAGCCATTTAAAACATAACTTGCAAGGAGATGTACATGCTACCCCAGGAGATTTCCAGCTGCTAAGGTGTAAGGAGGGCAAGCCGAAAAAATAATCCCACAAAGGTCATGTAGAGAAAAGAGGATGAACAGAGAACTGAAGCAAGAGTGAAGCAGGTCTCTCAGGCCTGCCTAGTAGAGGCCACTAGCTATTAAACAAAACTAAACATGTCCCCACTTTTGTTTTTTTTACATAGGAGGCATCTTTCAGTTGAATTCATTCCTGGGGAACAGAAAGTAAAAGTTAATGTTTCCTTTTATTTTAGGTTGGTTCCTTCCCAGTCTTTCCTCCACATAAAATTATTAGCATAGAAAGAGGAAGGTGTTCACAAAAGGCTGGGCAGGGAACACGCTTCTTGCTGGCAGGGGATCTGTACCTCAGAGGCCTGCTATTTCCTCCTTCTCCCCTGTCTGGACAAATTACACATTCTCATCATTGTTTATACCCACATCATTCTAAGTTTTAGGTCACTCAGATTCTAGGTACACAATTTTAGGAAGAACATGAACAATTTACTTACCCATATATACAAGAAATGTCAATCACAACATCTATCATATCACAGCAGAGCTCGTAAGTTTGCATATCCACTGGAGTACTGTCCGTTGCAATATAGATCTTACTGACTACATCAAATAAAAATGCTTTTTCAATCCCAGAATTCTATTTAAGAAAAAAATGAAAGAAAAATAAAATGGAAGCCATGTCTTCAAACTGATACCAAGCTTTTTTGTTCCCCTATTTGTCTGTTATACAGAAAGCTGAAGAAGTGGAAGTTAAACTGCAGTCAGGCTCATTTTGAAAGAACTGTACATACAGCACTGTCATATTTGTAGCAAACCGTGATGCTTACAGACCTTCCAACAGTTTTTCTCTCTGAGCTGCCACAACACCAACTTACACTCCCAAACTTCCCCTCTCTGGGAAACATCTGAAGGTATTACATTTACTTTCAGTGGAAAATGCAGCGGCGGGGGGGGGGGGTCTTACACAATCAAGCTTTTGGGTTCAACAATGGACCTAAAAAACGAGCTGTAATTTAAAGTTATTCTTGCTGGACATGTAAATAAGGTAGAAACAAGGAAAAGAAAAAGTTGATGGACAAAACCAGCAGTAATGTTCAGGAACTGATTTCTCAAGAAAACTGAGAAATCTTCCCATCGAGATCTGTAGGTGTTTTACTATCTGGTTCCTTAGAACATCTTTTAGGATCACAGGAGATCAAGACCAGTATTTTGATGGTGCTCTTTCAGTTTTCACGTAGCACTGGTGGTTAAAGCCATGTTTATAATGCTAAGGCTTGTTAATGTGATGACAGCTATGTTCCTGTCGTGCTGCCAAGCTGATTAAGACTCCCTCCATACTGGAGATGTATCGTATTCGCAGCTCTCAGAGGCTAGCCAGGAATGCTAGCTCATACTCTTTGTGTAGATAAGTAAACTGCCATAAGCCTCTGCTTCCTGGAAAAAAGGAAAAAAATGCGTACTGTTTAACTGAAAACAGTAGCTTTGCTGGCTGGCATCAAGGGACTGTACCTGGGCAGCTGTCCCAGCATGAACAGAAATGACATTTTCCCAGTATCGCTAAAGCTCAAGCTATACAATACGCTTCAGAATCCACCTATACAAGGAAGAGAAGCAACTTTCTCCCATCAAAACGACTTTTCTCCCTTTTTAATATGGTTTGGGACTGCCGCCACAGCAGTTTTGTAACTACCAAAAAACCACACTGAAAACCCCTAACAAGTTTTAACAGCTTTAGCTTCCTTTGTACTTACAGAACTTTTTTCATCTTCTTTCTTAAGTCAACTGTTAAACACAGAGTTAAGGTAGTAAAGTGACCCTCCCACTTTCCAAATTTCCTGAAACAGGTAGAAAAATTTCAACCCTAGGTATGCTAGCAATATTTGGGGCATTTTCTTCTTAAAAGAGGCTTAATTCTGCCACCATCGCACATGGAACTAAGGGTGGAAACACCCGTCAATAGTAACAGAGTATAGAGGTGAATTTCTTGCCTTTCATGATGGAAAAGACTCTGAGTGGCACATTTCAGTAATTCCTTACTGAAATAAATATTCAAAATGCAGTATACAGTGTGGGTCTCTTAGGTACAAGGGCTGAAGCACATGACGTACAAAGAGTCTCAGAGAACTGGGTTTCTTAAGCTTGAAGAAAAGTCTCGTTGCCACCTACAGATACCTAATGTAAGGGTGAGCAGAGATAGAGCCAAACTCTTCCCAAAGCTACAGTGTTGAAGGACAAGAGGCAAAAGGCACAAACCGGAATTCTGACTTGGTACAAGAAAAAAAAAATTATCACAACAGCGGCGAAGCCCTGGGAATGTGCTGACCTGAGAGGCTGCAGAGTTTCTATCCCTGGAGACACACGATGCTGGACAGGACCCAGCCACGAGCGACTGGTGAGGCACTGGAACAGGTTGGCCAGAGAAGCTGTGGATGCCTCATCCCTAGAAGCGTTCAAGGCCAGGCTGGATGAGGCTTTGAGCAACCTGGTCTAGTGGAAGGTGTCCCTGCCCATGGCAGGGGGGTTGGAACTAGATAGTCTTTAAGGTCCCTTCCAGCCCAAACCATTCTATGATTCTGTGACCTGCTCTATCTGGCCTGACTCTGCAGCAGGAGCTGACCTCCAAACGTCCCTTTTAGCCTACATGGCTCTGAGAGTCTACGTTCTTTGATCACTAAGAACACCACAATATGCATATTTATTCTGGCTATTCTGGCCACATGTTATAGTTCTATAAAGTAAATTTTTAAATAATAATTCTGACAGCTCCTCACATACTACAACAGATGCTGTCAAATACGATGAATCACAAGATTCACCCATAAATATAAGTATAGAGCCGTAATTCAGTGCCAAAACACCTATTTGAAAATACAAGTCATTTTAGACAGAAGTTGGCACTTTTGAGCCCTGTAGTGTCATTCATGAGAGTTGATTATAAAATTTTGTATTATATAAACAGAGACACAGTGATAATTTCAGCTGCATAGGTAAGATGTACCTTAAATTATTTAGAGGCCAGTGACAATATAATAACATTTAGTGATTTTTCCATCTCAGAACTCCGGCTGCTGCAGCCTGCCTGTACTTGCAGTGACAGTTTAACAGATTTTCATCTTGAGATGTTTGCCATGCCAACAGTTATGCCTGTGGTAAGGGCAAAGCTTGGGGTCTTAACTTAAACCATGCTCGTTTTCAGTTGAAGCTAATACATCGTGGTAAGACCTGCCAAGAAACTGGCATATATTTGCTTCTGTCAAACTTTGTACGGTGACAGAAACCTCAGCAAAAGGATGAGATGGCATGCCAGGAGCAGTAACCACTAAACTGCACCCACATGACTTCACAGATTTCATTTGCCAGGGTTTTTAGTACAACTTTAACTGGGGAGGGGGCTGGAGGGGGAAGGAAGGTTTTGCCAGAATGTTTGTGACAAAATTGCTCAAGGAAAAAAAAGAAACCAGTACAAACAATAATTGCAAGTCATTTAAAAAAAAAAAGGAAACAGTGGATAAAAAATACTGTTCAGAATACTATTCAAAGAGACATTACATCATTAACACTCAGCCAGGGAAAATGACAATAAGAAATCAGCTGTTTCTGTTACCAGAGCAGGAGGCTTCCTTATCAGAGAAACAAAGCAGCTGCCTTACGCAACTGAATGAAATGCTGCCACTGATGTCAATGAGAGCAGGGCCAGAATAAGCAATAGTCACCTCTGACACAACCCTGCAGCCTGGAAAGAAAATGCAATGTGCACGAGAAGCTCTATGAATCCATGTCGAGTATTTCATGGCTAATCTGAACCAAGAGAGTCACTGTGCAAAGTCTTCTGCAATCAATGTATAAGATTTTATTTTGGGTAGGTAGAAACTATGAGGTAGTTGAAATTCAAACCATGTTTCTCAACTATACTGGGTTTCATAAAGTAGAAGGCAGTTTCAATGCTTTAAACGGAACGGGTTCAGTAAAACTGGTCGTCTTGCTCCAATTCCTAGGTTAGGTAAATGGGCCTATCTTTTTCCTTCTTGAAAGTATGAAAAATAACCCAGAACTTGGCCCTAAAAACATAATTTTTTAAAAGAACTTACAGGATATCACCTGTCACTTCGAGTTAGGAATGAATTTTGGACAGTTATTTAAACAGGCTTTGCGGCAAACAGCAGATTTAGTGAATTAATTTAAATACTACATTTGAATTTACAGATTATGCAATTTAAATAATTAAACAAAAGTGTACGTAATTTTATTTTTACCATGATATTTCATTTGTTTGTTTTTAACTCATACTTTTTAACATCCCTCAAAAAAACCCTCAAAATGAAAATCTACATTCCTGTGTCACACAACTTGATTGCTAGGTGAGGCCACAGTAATTAAAAACCAGACAGCCTTCTATATGAAGCTGACAGTGTTAGTCAGGTAAGGTTTACATGGGTTTTCAATGCCAAACCAACTGTTATTTTATGCTTTACAAGGCCTTACATTAAAGAACATAGAAGCGGTATTATCACGCTGACACGTTCCTCAAATGTACAAGCTAACACACTGTGGCACTATAAAGTTAGGCAAAAACCTGCTGTGAACTTAAAAGAGTGATCACAGATCTATTTTTGTAATCATCAGCTTTTCGGTTTGGAAGTCTTCATGGCATAAATGAAAGCAAATCCTCGTGAATATTGCTGCAAAAACCCCGAAGTGGAACACGAATACACCCACACTTCGATATCCAGCACACTGGCACCCTGAGGTAAGGCACAACCAGAATCCACGTCGACATTTGTTGTCACTGAGTTGCTAAAGCAAAGAGGCACCCGCTAACTGATTCTGTGCAGGGAGAATGGTGTTTAGTCTTCCTGTGCTTGCAAATAAAGAGTCATTTTAAGGCTCTTGCCTAGAGATAGAAGAGACTCGTAAAACCAGACGGCAAGCATGCTGAGGATGTAGTGATGCAGCTACACCTTGTTCTAGGTCATTAATAAACTGGATTTTCCTCTATTCGGAGATAAGAAAGAGTCTGAAGCGCCTTCCCTGCTGAATAGGGGAAATAGCATACCTCTATCTCTTTTCTGGATTTCCCATTAATTTGAAAGACTTGTTCTTCCTTACAAATTACATCTGATATTCTAGGTATTATTGGAGCTGCCTTCTGGGTGTTCCAGACGCCCAAGCAGCTGCCATCAGTCATTCAGGAAGCAGCTTGTGCTCGATGCATCTGGTGGTTTGGCAGAAATTCGTCACCAACTCTAACAGTGAGGAGAGCCCATACAGAGATCTGACTCACACCATGAGTGACTGGGGTGACTGGCACAAGGAGGACTAGCATTCAGCCAGCCTTCTCTTTAAGCCTGTGTACCATGTCAGATATCCAACTGCTCCAGATCCGCTGTCATCACTCCTCCATTAGCTTTCTGTCCTAAGCGGAGCCTGAGACTGGATGGTAACTGGTATATGGTCCAGCCATTTTGGTGGAAACAGATCTTTGTAACAAACCATTCATTATTAAATCGTATCATTTGCTGCCTAATAGTAAGCGGTTAAGTTTTGGAAAGACCTTCCTCTAATCCTAGCTCTCCCTTTCAGCAACACATCCAACTTTTCCTCTCTCTCCATTTTCACACCCTACGCTGAGAAACTGTGAAGTCTAATTTTATCTTACAAGCTGTTGAATGATATGAAATAATTTCATTACTTCAAAATAACAAAAAAGCACAACAAAATACCTTGCTCAGAAATTGAAGCTGGGCAAATTAATGCTAGATACAAGGTGCAAAATTAGAATACTGTGAGAATGGGTGCAGCTTCAGGAGCTGCGTTGACTTACTGACCACCAACATGGTGTGTTCCCCCTTTTCACAGCTTATTCACTGTATTGTCCCCTTTGCTCACAGTCACATGTTCCCACCTGTTACCTCTGCCAAAACAAGAGCACGTTGGACTGCTCTGCTTTTAACTAAATCAAACTGCATTAGTCTGTGCCACAGTGACTGCGTGAGGACACAGGCGAGTGTCAGAACCAGGACAAAGGAAAGGAAGGGACGACACATACAGGAAGAGTGGAGCAAGCCATTACCTCCACAGTGACAACGGGATACACAAAGCTCTCTAATTGGCTTTGGGAGTAACTATGGAAGCTGGGAAAGTTGTGATGGACTCTACCTCTAAAACCTTTAAGACACGAGAATATTTTCTTAAGTGAGTTAAACTTTGACACAAAGTAGAATTAATTCTAGGAAGCACTACAGACAGCTCTACAGAAAAGGTCAGACTAGATGACATCCCTTTAAGAATTCGTTTACACAATTTTAAGTACTGCTGAAACAAACACATGCAGTACAGACCTTTGCAACATTCAGCTTAACATACGAGCAGAAAAGTCATAGCTGCTAACCCACGTTATGCGATTCAGGAAATACTGTTGAGTGTCTCAGCAGCTTAGGAACACTGTTTATGGGATAGGGAGATGAGGCCAAGCAATACATGTGGGTGCATTTCAATTAAGTTCTGGTAATTTCTCTGAGCTCACGCTGCTCATCATCTCTCAGAAGGCAGTAAACAGAACATCTGAACATGCATGTTGGACACAGCCGCATCTACAGACGAAGTATGTAACAAGTACTTACTGAAATAAAGATGTTAAGCAGGTTTTCCAGTGTTGGGAGCTGTGGAATCAGTTTCTGTACCACTTTGCTAAACGCTTCAAATATAGAATGATCATATATGCTTGTCAGATAAAAGCTGGAAAAAAACGTCACCACATTTTCCTTTTAGCCACATACTGTGAACATGATGTACCTTTCATCATATGAGTGAAATGAAATATTGTCAAACAGCAAGTGCCTACACTTATGCAATTACCCCTTGTGATCAAAAGTCAAATTATGACTGAAGCATAGGACTTCAACTCTATACAAAAAGCCCTAGACACTGCAAACTAGACCTCGTTGTAGAACTTCATGGGGCAACTCCCACTTTGGCATTCTTACAAAAATATTTTTCAGAATGCAGGAAAGGAATATTACTGAGTATGTCTGCTGTGATCTACTTTCTGTAAACTGGGAACCCATTTATCAATGCAGTGATGCAGTCAGGTTGTTAAGAGGTCTAAAGAGCTGGCATGTTCCCAAAGAAGGTCTCCCTTTTTAATATACTCGTACATGGCTTTAAGTGTTACGAAAGACATGACATCAACATGACAATTTGATGTCCCCCAGTTCCCAGCCAGTGTAAGTCCACTACTTTTCACTACTTGCTACACTCATCTGCTTTATCAGCAGACCTAAGGCAAAGATACAGCACCTGTCTTCCCAAGTGGCTCCAGGCAGGCTGCAGCAGTGAGGACTACGGTTTGGGAGGGACTGTGAGGCAGAGGTTTCAAAGACAGCAAAAGTGATGTAGGTGACATATACACTCTACTACTGGCTGGAGATCTACTGGTTGCTGCCACTGTCCAAGCAACTTATTTCAGGACAGCAGCTGCAGCAAAAACTGGTAGGATTCTGAGTATCTGTCATCTGGTTTTAAGCACATCTCCTCTCCACCTTTTCTTCCAGGACAGCAATCAGAAATAAGATACTTTGTTTGGCTCAGGTCAAATGCAATGCCTCTGATTATCCTTTTCCTTCATATATCACAAGCTTGTTGCCTGCTACTTCAAGAGAACAGAAAATGGTAACTTATCAGATAAGCTGCTCTCCTCTGTAGGATATTCTGCACAGCAGCTATTCTCACCTGAGGTGAATCTTCTCCAATCCAGCATCTGCAAGGTCATCATTTGCCCTCTGGTGAATATCTCTTTGTGTTTCAATCTTGTGATCATCAGACAAACCATCCACTTTATGGATAAAGATTTCAAAGTTGATATCTGGGTTCACTTTATAGGCTCTGGTCACAGTAAGATGCAGCCGAGCTAATGCTTCCATATAATCATCCTAATGAAGGAAGAAGAAAAGCTGCAACTGTAGGAAATGTCTTTAAAATACATATAACATCTTATGATACTTACTTTCAGATAATGCTACAGTTCAACAAGAGTTTAATGTTTATATTTCTTGTAAGCAGAAGCCTGAGCCTACATCCAATGTGTGCACCAATCTCATGCTGTTGGCAATTAGAAATCTGAGCAAGAACCTTGAGATGTTAAAGAAAATTAGTTAACTTCTGAACATACTGCAGAGAGAGATTAAAAATAACCAAGCAGCTCTTCAATGACTTTCTTTCAATGTGTGTTTGTGATGTAAGTTATTTATTTGCTCTGAAAACAATCTATGCTTTCCAATCTGTTTGTCTACTGCTGAAGGAAGAAAAGAAAAAGGTAGCTTAAATCCCCTTTTTTTACCTGAGAATCAATAACAAATATCAGTGCTCCAGTGCCTCTGAAAATCATCTCATAGTCAAATGTAGGGTCAAAGAAGTCAATCTGCCCAGGAAAATCCCATATCTGAAAGTTGACAAAAGAGCTGTTGGAAACATCCTCTCTGCAGATCTTGTTTGTGCTCTCCAAGAATAGAGTCTCATTCGGCGACATTTTGTGAAAGACAACTTTCTGAATGGAAGACTTCCCACTTCTTCTCAATCCCATGAGCAGGATTCTTGGCTTAACTTCAGTACTGAAGGGATCATTGAAATCCAAAACTGAACAAAATCACAGAAGAAGAAAAGTAATATACTATGGCAATATAATAAGTAACTGCCAGATAACATGCATTTGATACTTATTTTCATGTTATTTTTACTTGGATATACCTAAATGTTACCAATGTTTAACCTTAGGTAGCAGTGCTACAGACATTTTAACTTTAATTATTTGCCCCTTAGGCTACACTATCAGAAAACCTACTTCTCATCTGTAAGATAGAGACTACAAAAGGCTTGATTGCTCAGTCTGTATGCGTAACTAGTATGTGTTATTGCAAACATACATCCTAAAATACCTAATTTTATTCTAATTAACACTATGCCACATATATTCTAACTCAACTTTAAAAGAATACTATCTGGTAACAAATACCTTTGTCAACTGATAGTTACATCACACTGCTGGAACAAAGGAGCAAGTTTGTGTTAGTTACATCTGTGTGACCTTCCTAAGGCAACATGAGGGCTTTCTTCCTCTAAAACAAACACACACATTCATTCATACATCCCAGGAGCTACAGGAAGATGACAATTCAGCAGGCACACAATTCCTCTATAATGGGACTTATAACACAGTGCTGAGCTCATGAGGAGTCCTTTCCCAAGGTGGTCAGGATTTCACCTGGTACTGAATAATTTGTGTTAAAATCTATAAAAGTTTGTTATCCAATAAATAAGGTTACAGCATACCTATCCCCTGCCTATTTGCAAAACAAAGGCCTAGGAACACAGTGATTTCATTGTGTTACCTATTCCAGTTTGAAACTGGTACCACAAAACCAGAACAGTTTCCAGTGCTGATTATTTATATATATTATATTAGCATAAAAGTAGTTACAGGAGTAAACTATCCTGTCGTATCTGTAAGCCCACAAATGTATAGCTATCCACACCTGTAAGCACACCAACTTCAGTTTCAAGTATCTTAATCAAACCAGCTACAACAGTCTCAATTGCTGCATTTAATTGCCCTGTAACGTTGAAATGTCCGAGCTGAAAACTGTACAGTGTGTAAAAAGCTTTCAAACATCTCTGTGATATCCTGTCTGCAGCATGAAACACAACCAAAGCAAAAAACTGAGCTGTCGGTGTTAAATCTGCAGACTAAGGCCCACAGCACACAGTGGTCAGGTTTAAAATACTGATCAGCCAACAGGCTAAAGAAACTAGCTGTCAGGCAGACCTTCTCCCACCCAATGCAGTACAAATTATTCAACATCATTCAGAGTGCAACGTAACTGCATTTCTTTGTCTTTTTCTGCTAGGAAAGATTTTGAATTGCGGAAAACTGCACACGTTCGTTCGTACGCATCCTTCCTGCATACTTTAAGCGATCAACTTTACTCCAAAAGTATGAAAATCCAAACCAAGAAACCATAGCAACAGCAATTTGAACCTTTCAATTTATTGCAGAGCCTTATGGGCTAAAAAACATGGAAAGCTTGAAGGAACCATTTGCTTTGGAACACATTTTGCCTACAGGGGTGGTCATCACATCCATCCTCCTGTGTTCCTCAAGCCTCACTCACTACTTTCAGAAACACAAGAGCAGGATGTGCCTGCCAGGAGGGCACGGAATCTAGCTGGCACCTGTTTGTGCCTGCTGAGCTTCAGTTACCCAGCCATGGGGCTTCCCATCTGAAGGTCTTGTGGTGTTCCCATAAATCATCCCTTGGCACCATCTACTGGCTTGTGAGCGGCTGTGCCACCCAGCGTGGGCCTGTGTCACCACAGCGACTGACTGACTGACAGACATGGAGCTGAAAACTCATTATTCCTGGGATCCTATCCATTTTAAACACAACTGAAAGGCCTTGACAGGTACTGCCACTTACTGTGCTCTCGCCAATTATCACACTGAAGCACTGGCAGGCTGGAGCAGCGCACAGATCAAGCAGATCAGCGGCAGGTAACTCCGTAAGAATCTCATCCTCCTAACCAGCAATGGTCAACTTCTGCTGATCCATGGACAACATGTTTAGGAAGTAATACCCTGCAGTCAACATGCTGCTCTACTCTTCCTGTCGACCTTAACAGTGACAGTATCCTCCTGTGGCTGCAAGAAACACGTGCCTACAATACTTCACACTACAGAGGAATAATTACAGAACCACAGAATGGTTTGTGTTGGAAGAGACTTTAAAACCCTCCTAGTTCCAACCCCCCCTGCCATGGGCAGGTACACCTTCCACTAGACCAGGTTGCTCAAAGCCTCATCCAGCCTGGCCTTGAACACTTCCAGGGATGAGGCATCCACAGCTTCTCTGGGCAACCTGTTCCAGTGCCTCACTACACCCTCCGGGAAGAATTTTTTCCCGATATCCAATCTAAAACTACTCTAGGATGATGTAACAATATTTTCTGGTTTGGGGGTACAGTCTTGTCAATAAAGCAAACCAAAGGTACAGGATTTAACAGTGTTTCCTCCACCTCTCTCTCTTCTTCAACGCACAAATTCTCCACAGCTGCCAAATGTGTAGCTGCAATTTCATTAATGTGCTATTCATACAACATGCAATTTACATTCTGGCCATCAAAGGGGAAAACAATTTATCCAAAGCTTTACAAGAAGTATTTTGAGTAAAATACTTTATAAAGGCACATAAAGAACTGTCTTCTGGTTGAGGCTTTATTACGTTTCAAAAAAATTAAAAAATCCTCACATTTGCTCTGTACACCACAGAACTTACAAAGTCTAATTTGCTACAGATTTGTACTTTGTGTCCCCTTCCTCTCCCCACCACAATAACACCAACTTCCCCCCCCATTATGTCTTATGACATATCCTCTGAATAACAGATATGACACGCTGTGGCTGATCTGGAGCTCAACACATGCCGGCTGGCTGGAGCACACACACGTGTTATCCCCATTTGCCAGGTGCTGCCACAGAGAACACACAAATCTGCTCACCTGACCCTCTGACAACACCTTCATTTGGGTCTCTCCTCTCTACTGAATGCCAGTTCTCAGCAAACCTGTGGGAACTTACTCTTACATTTGAGACGCTTTCGTTCAAATCTGGTTGAAGGTGGACAGCAGTTTCCAAAGTTCTGACTGCCGATAACACAACCAAAAGACAGCCTACCTACCTCGCTCCCTTTTAAGAAACAGTCTAAAACCTCACATTTCTCTAAAAATATATTTTAAATAACTTGGGGGTTTACACTGTTGATGTATTAAATTATTCCAGGCTCTTAGATTTTTATGGACTGTAATACTTACTAGAAAGCAATTGCTTTATACTAAAGCCATACTAAAAAAATCCAGTTGCAAGTGCAAACAGTGTTACCGGTGAACACTTCTGCTAGTAAGACTGCTATTTAGCTTTTGAAATCCTGCCAGTTCAAAGCCAGGGAAATGTAAATGAACACCATCCAAGCCTGACTAGATAGCAAGGCTGCTATAGCACTTTCCTCTGAGAGAGAGTTAAGAGATTACCTTATATGTAAAGGAATTGGCCCATGAGCTGCCTGCCCACATTCCTTTGCGGAGTACATGACAACTCCTTCTTTAATTTGCCACAGAAATGCCAGCAGATGTATCACTGCAACTTCCCAGACTAGGTTACTGAGTGAGATCATAATATCCTTAAGAGAAACATTAAGCTCTCCTCTACTCTGTAGTTGGAAAGAGAATTTTCCCTATTGTGAGATGCAACACATTTCCTGCTTCACTCACTTTTTCAAAGAGTAAATGTTATAAAATGACAGTTTCTAACACACATCAACAGCCCTTCGTATTTCAACTTTTCTACGCAGCCGTAAAGAACAGAAGTCACGCTTGTTGGAGGCTGTATCCTTTGAAGTATTCACAAATAAAACTTAACAAACCCCAAAGCATTTTTCCCCACAGAGAAACACTCAACTCCTTACAAAACTTCTGTAATTGCAGTTGCGTCCTTGCTTATGGAGCGCAATTTGTGTGTGCTGCAACATGCAGAAGGACCCAGCTCTGAGGAGTTAACTGAGAACTGCACGTAGTAGTCCTGACCTCTCTCTCACCAGGACGCACAGTACACAACAAACACTTTAATGTCTCCTTCACGCTACTGGAGATACGCACTGATAACTAAAATAGCTTTTGAAGCCTGTCCTGAATTCCACATCAGCTGCAACTGACTGGCAAAGCAGGTGACTATCGGTGCTTCTTGGGCGTATGCGATGGGGATGCCACGTTGCAAGGTGTATTTGTAGATCACACCAGGTTTCAAAGCATCCAAATAAAGCATTGCAGTTCATCTCCTCAAGTGACATCAAGCCAAAAGAAACTATTTTGCTCATGTTACCGTCCGTAAGGTAACAAGCCTCCAAGTCCAGATTTAAACTACTACAGCCAATAATGATTTTTTTCCCCCACCCAGTAATGCATTTATGTTAAATTTTTAACCTTTTATGTCTAAAGGAGAATTAGCAATCCCAACTTCCCACTCATGTACCTTCAAGCCCATCGATCCTGCAGCATTTCCAGCACTACTGTGACATCTGCAGTGCTCTGGAGTGCTGTCAAGGAACTAGCCTTACGAAAAACCCACAGTGGACATCTTCAATACTAACACACAGTCTGAACCTAAGGAGTTAACAGTAAAAGCTTATATGGAATCAAGAAAGCTGTTCAGCTACTGCAGGTTCATAAACATTGCAGAAATGCGTGGTGGAAGGAAATTCTTGTGGCTAAAGAAAAGATTCAGAACCAGAAGACCTGGTTCCACTCTGCCACAAGTGCGGCACTCTGCAGCAGCTTTCCCTGCTTCTACATATTTTTAAATTGCATATATCAAAAATATGACCAGGCTTTATGTAAACTATGTGCTTTAAGATCTCTGAGTATGATCCTACATGTAAAGTACAAAGATAAAGAGGGCAAGAATCCAGTATGGGGTGAGACATGACCAATATGAAGTTTTGAAATCTCCCGTATGCCTACAAGCACAAATTATGCTTTTACTTTTAAGCCTGGCTTCTCCTTTCACTTTCAACAGCCACACACTGAAGCTGTTCTCCTTATATTGCCCTTTCCATCCTTTCTTTGTAGGAAAGTGGAGGCTGTGACACTGAATTTCGGACTACTTACTATACAGATCCAAGAAGAGACAGGACAAAAGCTGCGAAAAGGAACGCCTTTGCCTTGCAGCCCGCTGGTAAATACACAAAACAGGCCTAAATCCAAACCCTCTCCATTTCACATGCTCTATGCCTCTTTCTCTGGAGAATTCAGAATGAAACAAGAAAGCCAGGGGACCTGGACTGTTAAAATAGATCTTTGTTTTAATCCTGTGTAAAAAAGGTCCCTGCATGGACTGTCTTCTGCTATCCAGGATGAAAGGGCTTGTCTCTGTTAAGTACAATGAAATTCTTAGCAGTCTAACAAATTTCCTACTGAAAAATATCCAAGTAAATTCCTCTGAGGACAGAATACGGACTACTTCTCTACAGAAAATGCCAAGCTAGTTTAGCACTAAATAAATATGCTAAAATATATTCTCTTTGCATCAAAATAAAGGCAATTCTTTAACAGTTTCAAGTAAAACTTTAATCAGTCTCAGCCACAGTTCTTACATCCAAGCGTTCCCACAGCCTTTAGCCATGAAGGCTTATACTCCAAGTGCTGACCTTCTCCCCCTCCCCAAAACTGCGTTAGTCAGAGCAATACCTCCCATGGCAGCCTGTGGGACTGGGCCTTTAAGGAGAAGGGTTCTGCATGCTAATAATCAAAGTAGCCTTAAAACATGTGGTCTTTTATTATGCTCTTATAAAAAGCCGCAATTATTTTTTCACCCTGAGACACTGAGAGTTTTCCAAGCTCCTTTGTGAAACACCTCTCAGAAGAATGAGTTCAGGATCTGAATGGAAGCAACAGGCTCTGAGCTGGCATTGCCTCTTTTTACTGAATGAGGCTGCTTTTCCCGAGGAGCCTGTCCTTCTAGCATCGCCATCCGTACCGAAAGGGCTACGCAGCAAGTAAGGCGGGTCCTCATCTGCACGGACCCACGGACGGGAGACACTCCTGCCACCGCGGGGACTGACACCCACAGCTGCGGAGCGGCCCTGGACACCGAGCTGCGCGCTGCCGCTGCCTTTTACAGCCTGACACCCAGCCCCCCGCCCCCTCGGCACACATCCCCGGGCTGCGGCCACGAACAACTCCTAACTCTCACCCCAGACACGGAATACGCTGAGATTACCCCCCCACACACACCCCCTTTGTCTGCCCTCCGTCCTCCCTCCCAACCCGCCCTGCTACCTGTCAGCCCCGCTCCCTGGCCCTACGGTAGCGCCCACGCGGCACCCGGTGCCGTGCCCTCCC
>NW_010265991.1:0-3798 GCF_000690775.1 Eurypyga helias
CTTTAAGATGCCTTCCAATATAAACCATTCTATGAAAATAAACCCTTTCCTAACTTCAGTGGTAGCCCTGAGGCATGGAATTATTATAATTCAAATTGACAGTGCTCTATATTCTCACACATTTGGGGATACTGACACATCAGATGCCCAGGGACTCATAATATAGGCTTAATTTTCTGTCTTCAGACATTTTCCTCTTCTATTGTGTTGTACAGTTATGTCTATAAGCTTCTCAGGCTCCATCCTACAAGACTGAAAGCTACTGCTTCCAGTGCTTAGAAGCGTATTCAAGCCCTTCATTCATCAGATAGCGGTAAGCCTTTAGATTTCCAGTCCAAATGTATTCAGGATTACTCACTGCACAGTCATTTGATCATGTGACGAAGTCAATATCCCTCTCTGACATTTACTTCTCAAATATATTTATAAAGTGTTATCACACCCCAGTCTTCACTGGGCTATACTAAACAAGACAAGAACTTCTCATTCTCCTAGAAATATGTGTATTTTTTTCCCCTAAACATCCTAGAAATGATTGTTTGCACTTCAAGTAACATTTTCTAACACACACAAGTCTTAAAATTCTGCTGCTTTTAAATGGAAGCAAACAATAGGCATCTGAGCTTTTTGCTGAGGCTCAGGTAACTTTTTTTTTTTTTTTTTGAAACTCAGCAAAAATGAGAAAATCACTTGCCAATATCATCCTGCTAGGAAAGAAAGAAAACACCTTCCTGGTAGCCCCAAACAACACCAAGTTGGTATTGCAATAGGAGTTCACAGCTCTGAACCTCCAGCTAGTGACAGATGCCTCTCTGCTGCAAGAAGAGTCTGAGACGCCCTTTGCCCGCTGCAGTCTGCTCCAGGTGAAGCTGAGGGCTGCTGCTGGACCTGAGCTTTGAACACTGTCCTGTTTCACTAATCAGCGTAGAATGGCTGAGCCTGAAAGCAGCTCTCCAGCTAAAGAGGTAGGAGCAGTATCTGCCAGAGGTCAGTCTGTTTTTATATCCAGATGCCCTTTTACCTGCCTGATTCTGAAGTCATTGCATCACTGTAGGATGACTTTATGTACCGTAAGTGGATCAACCAGTCCTGCTCCAAGGCAAGGGTAGGAGGGCTGTGTCTGGGAGACTGCAGACTAGTTCAGTTTGACTCCTGCACCTGGAAAATTGGTGAGAATGTATAACAATGAACAGAATTCACAGGTATGTTTCTACTACGTGCGATATTGTGAGGGAAGAATTGATGAGGATTCTGTAAAGAGAGATCTTGGAACAAATCTGTTCAGAGTTTTCTGTCAATTGATGAATATGTGGGTAAGGACAGTCTCAGTGACACAGGAGGAGTTCCCCCTGCAAGCTGTTTTATTCCCTGTTTGGATTCAAGACCCTAGACTTGCGGCCATCCACAGTCCATCCTGGACTAACCAACTAATTCCCTTGCTGAGGAAGCCTGGGTATGAAAAAGAGGAGTTCATTACATCACCACAGCTTTCTTGCAGACCAACCAGAGCAGTCCCCTGTCACAGAAGACGACCGTTTGGCCGGGCACACCTATTACCCTTCCACATCACTGAAACAGCGTTCTCATCGCTTCCATCATTAATCTCCTTTCGTTCTAGAAAACAATGGCGCAAGGCCACAGAGGAGCTGCTTGGCTCTGGTATCCCTGTGCAGACAGCTTGCTCTCTTATACGGCTTCACCACGGGGTGAAGGTACCACCGCAGTTATAGGAGACAGGTAAATAACCTTCATCATGTTAAATTTATGACAGCAAGTCCTGCTGCCAGCTGCCACAGGAACGCCATGCAGAGACCTTTCAGTTTAAAACATTAATGTAGCCAACACAAAGGCTCGAGTTGCTAATTGGCATTCTGGTTCCGTTCAGCGTATTTGTCCCACCATCCCATTTTGCGCTGGATATTCCACCGCTGAAGGCCTTGTTCTGCACGCCCGCCGGCCAAGACTGAAGCTGCAGGTGTCAGCCCACCCACCTCACCTTCTCCAGGATTTCTGACCTCCTGGGAAATGCTCTGTCAACAGTACTTCACATGCAGATCTTCTCAGAAGAAGAAATTCAGCAAACAGGAAATTCAGCTAACACCTCCTGCAACAGACCCTGGGTATCTGAACACCGTGAAGGATCAAAGCCACCCCAGCGGTTATCACACTGACAGGCATTTGGGCTGGGCAGGTCAACAGGACAGGACGGAGGGCAGGGAACAAACAAGGAGGAGGTTGTGGCCTTTGCGCTTCCTGGGCCGTCAGTTACAGTCAGCTCACAGCTCACCATCTTCGTTCTGTTAAAGCAGGCTAGTGAGGGACGCGCCAGGTGTCACACGTGGGTCAGCCCCGCCAGTAACTCCTCACCTTTCTCTGCAGGATCTTCTGGGAGCGAGAGGGGAGGGCCTCCACTTCCAACAACCCCCCTCCTCTTCCATGCTCCCCCCAAAAGGAGCTGAAGAACAGTGCCGCCATCCCGCCAGTCCCACAGCATGGTGCAGCCAACGGCCCCTGCCTGGGCCATGGGGTCCTGCCGCGCCTCCTCCTCCTCCTTGTTTATGTCATGTGGCTCATCATTTGGCTTACTTTTGTTGAAACTTCCTCCAAGACAGATTCCGTACAGGGAATTTTCTTGCTACATCACTAGGTAAGATTTAAAATCAATAAATGCTTATTTCTGTGCTTTGCGTGCATTGCACAAACTACAGAAGTAAATGAAAGTACGAACAACGTCGCAGTAAGAAGGCGTCTCAACGTTTTAATGAAATTATGAATAACCTTGTGGTTAGTAAGAAGGCTTCCCAACAATTTCACTAAGATGATTTTGAGCCTCCGATAATGTTGAAAACCAAATAGAATTCCACTTCTAGGGTTTTGACTTCAAAAACAGCAACCTTTTTAATCCACGGTACATCAGACTGGTCCATCACTTGGGTCTATGGGCAAAGCCTGGAGACATATCCAACCCAATGGCGTGAGGGGTTGTCCTAACAGTCTCCGGTGAACGGCCACCTGCTGAAGGTGGACCCGTTGGTAACACTAAGTGGTTTAAGTTACAGGAAGAAGAAAGGGGAAAGAGCTCAAAAGTGAGGTGATCCCAACAGTTTTGTTGGAAGGGAGTCAGTTACGCAGCTGCTGATGAAACCATAGAGTGTCCTGCAGAGAGCTGTCAAGAGGTTGTCTCTGGAGTTCTTTATGGAAGCGCAGCAGCCCTTTTCCAGTGGAGGCCCCTCTTCCAGCCACAGAAAACAGTGGTTTAGGCCACTCCTGGTGGAATATAATGCTGCTGTATGCACACGCTGCCCACCGCTTTACGTCCTGGGCACGACAAATGTGGTCACGCTTTGGGTCTGGCCTTTGCCACTCCCCAGCTCAAGGCATTTATTGCATTCAATTTCTTTTCTGGCCTCCGAAGGTGAAGACGGCTGAGATTTTGGGAGTCGGCTTTCCTTTTCTGGGCTGCACGGAGTCCCGGGAGGACGGACCTAGCTGGTCAGGAGGGGAGTGGGTGTCGGAGGGATGGGATGTGTGTGTCCGCTGTGCTGTAGACAGAGACAGTCACGCCGCTCCCAGCACAAAACACACGGTAACACACACACAGATATATGCCCACATACACTCGTATTTATGGAGACGCCCATGCCTACATATCAGTTTTTATAGGTACATGCTGTAGATACGCCATTTACTGTACGCAGGTGGGTAAATACATCCACGCCGATGCACCTACATGCAATTCCGCCCTCGCGGATGACCATTCGGTCTACGCGTACCTGCACCGCGCCGTCCACCCCCCTG
>NW_010265992.1:0-19521 GCF_000690775.1 Eurypyga helias
TCTGCCCCGCAAGTCTGTATTTGCGTCCTGTTCAGGCTTGCTCAGTAGGGAGTTTACGGGTGGGGGGCAAAGGAGCTGGGGAGGAGGGAGGAGAAAAGCAACAGACAAGCAACTTCCATCCCCGTGCGAAACTCGTGTGCAAGAGGTTACCGAAGAGATGCTTTGCATCAGGTGTACGTCGAGAGGAGCGCAGCGCTTGACACCCTCTCAAATGAACGAGAACATTGTATGCTATTGGAGCATCTGTCCATTGCATTTCTGGCTTCCCTAATAAAGGAAATAAATGTATATCACAATTAACAGATTGCACGGTTCCATGAATTAATGCTTTTAGACAGCTGCAAGCCTTCTTGTGAAGGCATAGTTGGTTTTGACTGTGCTATATTCTCTGTTGGGTTTTAAGGAAGAAGCTCTCTCTTGTTCATGTGAGCTCTTCCCCCAAACTTTCCTAGCTGAGCTAGGAAAAGCTTACATGCTTACAAGCTGCTGTTGATGTACCCAGCCCAACGTGCCCGAGATGTGCAGGGGTGGCTGTGGTTGCTTGTCTAGTCCACACTGGAGATAGATGCCAAAGAGCTCCTGGAAATATCCAGCCTCTGGTACTGTCTCCTGCATCCAAAAGAGCTGGGCAGCCACAAGGGCTGGTGGTCATCCTGTCCCACAGAAGCACAGCTAGCTTTGGGGCACACCTCAGTTCTTGTGCCACAACACTGTAGTCATAGATCATATCCTATCCAAAATAATAATTCCCTGGATTTAAACTGCATCTTGCTTTAAATTCTTTTCAGAACACATAGTGATGCTGACTTAGAGTGGAAAAATATTCTGATACAGGAGGCTGAGCATGTGTCATTTTGGTTCTCTCATTGTCATGGTAGATTCCTCTTAAATGGGAATGGAAGTTTTTGGAAGTTGGTGACTTTTATGCCTATATTTTGCAGAGGCAAACATAGGTATAGAAGAATGACGTTTACAATGACTGTTTATCACAGTTTTCCTTCCTTCCACCTGACCCACTCCTGCCAATATCCTATGAGGAGATTAATAACATAGACGGTGTACTTAAGTCTGTTTATTTAGTTATTTAGAAAAAGAGGACTGAAAATGCACTAAAACTGTGTTGCTTAAGTAAAAAGAAAATAAAAATTCGGGGCTTTTATCTTATAATTTATTTTTTGTTAAACTGACTTGTAAAGCTGAAAGCTCTAACAAATTAGTGAATTTTGTACGTAATGCAACTGATACGCAGACAAAAAAACTAGCAAGTGACAAAAAACAAATGCCAAATCACCTAACTTTACTATGGGCATGTGCTACCTATACACGCACAAAAATCCAAATTTGTGATCATGATTGAGTTGCGAAAGCGACATTAAAATAGACGTTCTCTCATACAGAGAACCCCTTTTATTGAAAAAGTAATATTTAAGCTTTCTATTGGGAATCTTACTAAAAAGCTTTAGGTTTTAAAGAAAAGAATGCCACAAAACCCTGAAGCCAAGGTAGTTGAGAAAGTTTTACTGTGTAGTTTACTCGTGTTGGTGTCAGGACTGAGCAATGATACATAATGTTACATAATTATTCTGTTTTCTTAGCATCTATGAAATATTTGTAAGCAATTAGGGAGGTGTGAATCAAACAAATCTTATCTGCAGTATTGCAGAAAGAGCTTATTAAGTAATGTATACAAATAGTCTGGATAACTGAGAAAGTTCTTCGTTTAATAGAGGAGTGCAGGGAATCTTTACATGTTAATTAAAGCAAAGGAAGCTTATTTCACAAGTTATTTCAGGGGGTTGGGGAAAGACAAAATTTGGAATATGTAACATTAAGATCCTAAAATATGTCAATGAACATACTGGCTATTTAAAGTAAATAAGGTAAGAGTGGTGCAATACTGATTTTGACAGACTTGGGACCGTACGACACCACAGCAAAAGCTGTTGGTCATCATAGGTGGTGCTAGTGCATGGTGCACCCAGCTAGTACTTACCTGCATAATGTTATTTGATTTCACTGAGACTCCATGATGTGTGGTGGAACGCAAGTTTCTGGTGTTAAGCCTTTGCAGGTCAGAGTCTAATAAATTTCAGTAAGTGCTTAGAAAATCATGAATTGGTAATAAACTATTACTGTGTCACATAATAATAATAATAAAAAGACAAATATGTCAAGTGACACCTCTCTAGCATGAACAAAAACCAAACCTGAAACACGTGAGCCTGTCTGTATCTCTGCAATACTTCTGAGTGGAACTGCATCATATTTACATTCCAAAGGGTATCTTGCACTTATCTTTAATTGCTGTGTTATGCCACAGTACTTGGGGCAGAAGGAGAGTGCATAATCGAAGTTCATTCTGTCTGTTTTAATATCATTAGATTTTTTTACCATAGCAATGTCTAACATCCACTATTGGCCTTTTACAAATACAGTGACAAGCAATAACTTTGTATGATCTATCCATTTGACAATACAGTCATGATTGCAAGTAGAGGTTGCTTATTTTGTGTTTTGCGATTACAAACTGTACCAACAGTTTGGGGGAGAATATACCGGGACAAGAAACGTATGTTCTGAGGAGTGTGGAAGTCAGAGTTCCTGTTTAAAATGTACTTGTGCTAACTAGTGGAAAGTCTTTAGGGTGCTATCATGGGTACTGCTCTACATGACATTGACATGTGTGTATGCAGAAATGTATGGATGAAGTATGCCTTCAACTGCACTGTGCATTATTAAACAGTTCCAGGAACTAGGATATGCCATAGTATAGACACTGGTTACCTGGTAGAGGAAAACAAAATCAACGGAATGAAAGATTCTCAAGCTATCCAAGAAACCAGTTTGTTTCTCTCAAGCAAAGCAATGAATTCACAGAAATTAAGGTCTGTGCTATGAAATTGAAGAATGCGTGCTTTGTAGCAGAAGACAAAAGACGCACACAGGAGTAAATATTGATTGAACTAATCATAAGATGAATAGAAATGAGATTTACCAGTGCACCAGTATAATGGGTTATGTTAACTAGCCCTTTCGTAGTCCATATGCTGCCCTTTCAACCCTCGACCCTATCTATAGAGCTCTTAATGAGGAAAACCACAGGTGTTATAACGGCATTTATGGTAAATCATGCTAAATATAATAGTTGTATAAATAACAAGTTGTAGTTACATAGGACAAAAGGAAAATTATTAAAAAAGAAAAAGAAAATTTTGAGCATTACTATACAATCATGCGGTAACAGTAGTGCGTTAGCGGTTACACATTGTGTTACACTTTGGAGACATCCTAGATCAATTGCTGTTGAGCTTAGTAAGAAACCTGTTAAATCAACTTCAACCAAAACGTAAATTTTGGGAAACCTGATACATTTGAATTTAAAATCAGTTTCTTTAAAGAGCAATTTTAACAGCTTTGAGCATTTAGCACAGTTGGGGCTTTCCATAATGTCTTTCATAGACAAACTATAGATGTCAAAATGTTGTTCTTTGTGCTTCGTGTTTATAAAGTTCAATGTTGTTCCTTCCGATCCTGTATGCAGTCTGGGCAAAGTCTGCAGTGCAGCTTTGAGAATAAGACATCACACAGTGTCACTGGGGGTGGCAGACAGAAGGTGCCTTTTGGATTGTGCCATTTTGTTGTTTGTTTCTAATATTGCTTTCAAGAACATATTAAAAACTCTGATTTATGCACAGGTTGAGAATAGAATACAACTGTGATGGCCTGGTCCTTGTTTAACCGAACAACGCTTACTCACTTGAGTGGCCTTATTGATGAGACATTTGGCCCTCCGTATTTTTGCTGTCATGGAACTATTTTTTATAAAGCAGAAATGCTTGTGCTTAACCTTGCCAGACACATTCTGCTGCAAATTTATGCAAACAGAATGACAGCTGTTTCTGCCTCTGCTACAAGTATATAGGCTAATTTAGTTTGACATAAATGTTGTTATTATGCTGTTAATGATGAATAATTTTGATGAATTGTCAATTACAATGCATCAACACATTTTTTTTTAAGGAAGATCGATGCTTTTATTTCTGCACAAAAATGCAGCGAGTTTAAAAAATCATATGTTTATCTGGATCCACGGTCATTTAAAACCACATACTCATTAAACAGTAAACAAACATCAAGTAATATTGCTTGCTTGACAGACAAACTTGTTTTGAATGAGTTTTGCTGTTTGGGCCTTGTTTATGCGAGTAGTTCAGTTAGATTTGATGGGACTCCTCACATAAATAAGGCAAACAGAATTTGAGGGTTTGTTTTGTGTCTCTTTGAAACCCAATGACTTGGGATTGTGAGAAACATGAATTATTTTAAAAACTTACAAATTATTATAAAGCAATCAACATCGTTAAGAAGCTTGCAGTGTCAAAAAAAACTTGCCCTGGAATTTCAGTAAAATCACTTTCTACTCCTTACTGCTGCTACCCTTTGGTGCTGAATTATAGCTGTTGGCTTGGCTGGAAATTTGTACTTACTGGAAAGAGGTATTGGTAAATACGCTACTTTTTTTCTCCCAGCTATTGCTGACATAAAGTATGCAAAAACATTTTTCTTCTACCAGTATCAATAAATTACTTTGTTTAGTTGCTTTATGCTTATACCAATTGTGTTGCTGTTCATAAATAGTGGCCAGATCAAACCTTAATTAAAGAGTAAGAAAATACATACATCCATAATATATTTAGATGTGAATATGCTACACAAGATAATAAACATTTTTGCATGGCTGAAAAAGCATTATACGTTTAAAAATAATCTTGAGAATTATTAAAAAGTCAGTGTTTGAAGCATTCTTGTCTGCTTTTAGATGTTCTTGATGTGATCTCACAGTTAACTGATTCCTTTTAGTTACCCATGGTCGTTTAGAAGGTTTCCTGAACACAACAAACCTTTCACACCAAAATTATTCTGTTTAAGATTCTTATTTCTGCTTCATTAATCCATGGTGGCCATAAGTGACTTCATCCTTCAAAGTAACATTTTCAAACTAGACATGCATTCCCATTGCACTTAATTTTTCCACTCTCTGAAGCAATCCTTCAGACAAAAAACGTCTTTATTCTTACAAGTAATATGTAGTATGAATTTTTTTGAGTGAAGGTGTTCATGGGGGGAAAAAGCTAGATCAAAAGAAGACAAAGAAGAAGAAGTTGTTAAATTGCAATTCAGTCTACTGTCAAAATAATGAGCTGTCAAGAGGGTAGCATATTATGTTTTGGAGCAGGTTGTTGTTGGTCTCAGATGAAATTATGATTCTCCTAAAATAAACTTGAAGTGTAAAAAGTGAAGACAAGGCTGTTTATAAATAAGCAACTCTTAAATTACCTTTCCCACTACAACAGGAGGTAAAGTGTGATAAGCTTTATGCAATTTGATAATTTGGAGAGGTTAGATTACTTAGTGTGCTTTACATGTTGAATGCTTACACTTGCTGCTTCAAAGATTGGAAACTATAGACCCAGTCCAAGAGTTGATGGCATGTTTCTGTTTGTTAGCTAGCTAGAGTGAAAACTGTGGACTAAACCATTTTCTGAAAGTTTTATTGGAAATAAGAATCTTTTTTGGAGGAAGACAAAAAGTGAGTTTACTATATGTGAACTGTATAAAACTGATTTTTACAAAATTAAGAACAGTATTTTCATTAAAAAAATATTGTTCAGAGACATTAATGTGTGTTGTCTTCTCCTTCCTTCCTGAAAAATATGCCTGATTTTACAAAGTGATGATAAACTGCTGCCAGTAAACTTTTTGATATAACCGTCTGCCGCAGGAGTGCTTTTTGGGAAACCTAACACTACATTGCTAGCACATTTTTCCTTTTACACTTCAACAGTGCAGCACCAATTTTGCGTCTCAAAAAAAGATAGAAAAAAGAAAGTAAATGTTAGATTTCAGGTCCTGACTAAGTAGTGAAACAGGTGCTCTATTGTTTCTTTTCGTATTTGTCTGTCTGGAAGAAGAATGAAGCGGCAAACTGGCTATGAAAAGCATTGCTTACTTCAATGCGTGTTGTTTGGGGGATTTTGTACAATATTTGTACAATGAACTGTATTTAGTATTTAATTGGAATGAACTGAAAGAAAGGAGAGAGCATGCACAGGAACTGAGGCCAGATATTCAAATGCGGTGAGAGCACAAATATGAACAAACGCAGCACAGTCTAGTGGCACAGAGAAGTAATGGCACTAAACAAGAGGTGTATTAATAAGGCACAGTGCCATTCAGTGATTTCATCTCTGTGAAGAAAAGAAACTTTTCTTTTGGAGAAATTTCCACTGCTGACCAAGCAGATATTGTTTTAGTTTGTTTAGGAATTTATATTAACACTGCAATTGTGTCCTTTCAGTGCATTTGTGAAAATTATGCAAGGACTAATTATTACTAGTATCTGTGAGGAAGCCAGACTTCTCCTTTTAATGACATAAGCCACCCTCTCTATACCAATATATATGGAAATATGATACATGAAATACCAGTTTAACCTTTTTTTTAATGTATGGAAACCTATTATATATCATACTTTTGATTTTATGTAAACAGTACTGCACCAGTAATCTTCATTAGAGGTGCCAGCCAGAATAGTGCGAGATTTGCATTTAAAAATAATGTTACTTTATACTGGAAAAAGTGAAAAAACATCAATGCTTTTACTAATTTTTCTCATTCAAAAGTCTACATATTCTAAATAATCTAAATTTACATTGAAAATAATGAATGTTAAACAGTATGACCTACAGCCTCACATACATGAACCAGTTTTCATTTATTTGAATGGGATACACTTTACTGAGTAATCACACTTGTTAATATACAGTAGTTTCCTCTTAGCCATAGCCAATTTTGGAAAATTCAGATTAGAGTAATCTCTCAAATGATTAAGCAGGAATAAGGAAGAAGATTAAAACAACAATGTCAATAGAGGCAAAGTATGGTTGATTAACACCCCATTGAGAATCACTCAAACTACAAATCGTTCCATAGCTTAAAGAATGTCAACATCATGTTCCACTACAATTTGCAAAGCGCTTCTACATGCTTATGAAAGTAAATTCCTTATTCTGAACTGATTGAGAATAAAGGCATTACCAGTGCTCTGGCAGCTGTTGCAATATTGAAGGTGGAGCTTTAAAAGTATCTCGTAACTACATAATTTACCCATAATTTAATTCATAAGTAATGTATTATTTAAAAAAAAAAAAAATAAAACTTTGCATGTAATACCTACTCTGACATTTTGAGAAGCAACAATTATCACACACAAAGATTTCTGGAGAAACTGTTCGTATGTGTCAGTATTTCAAGTAAATGTATGTTACAGTATATTACATCAACTGAGTGAAATCTGTCTGCAGAGCTGTGGTTGATCCAAGCTGTATCTTTAATTCTGAAACAGAATTCCCTACAGACTTGGCTGGAATGTTTTACTGTATAACTAATGGTACAATATGGCTCATTGGTTGTTCACAGTCTACTGATTTTCAGAAGATGGGGAAGCTAAATAATACGATCACTTTGAGTTCAGGGGAGAGAACTCGCTCTGTCTTACTTCAGGTGCCTATGCAGAAATTGCTTTCTTCATTTATCACTGATTTGATTTTGACAAAAATTCCAATATTTATTTTTGTAAAATTAACCAAGGTGAATTCTAAATCACCAATTGCTGCAAACTCTAGAGGGAGTGCCGAGAAGAGCAGGACGCTAGCTAAGACCCTTTGCAGCAAGCCATTTTCAGGCTTCAGCAGAATCTAAGAGAAAAAGATGGTGCCAGTTGCATCATAAAGATAAAGGAGAGATACATATGTTTTCAATGGGGAATTTAAACAGAAGCAAGAGAAAATGGCAGGAAGAAAGGATTGTGAATTTGGGTAAACAATAGCTAAACAGAAAAGGTGCTGTTTTGAAAGAAGAGAGATTGATGGGGAAGAAGTGAGTGGAAATGGAAAAGAATAGAATATAAAAAGGAAGAGTGAGGAGATGGGAGTTTTCTTTTGATGTGAACAACCCTGTACTATAAAGTGCTGGACTTTCCAATTGCCACTTATTGAGGGCAGAGTTTACTGCAGTGGGCATGCTGTTAGAAATGAGAAAGAGAGAAGTGGAGGTAATAGGGAAAAGGAGTGAAACAAGGAAAAGAATGAATGTGCAATATGAATGTATTCATTGTGCTACTTTCTATTACTTGGTGTTACATTTAGATTTGTCGTAACAGGACTTGGTGTTGCATGTAGATTTGTGGTAACTGTTTGGTATTCAGCTAAATGCTAACATTAGACATCCGCTCCCATTCATTTCACTATGTATATCCAGAGCTCTGCTACTCCACAGCGCTGCAAGTTGGAACATCACATATACAGTTATGTAAGCTGTCTGTACAAGCTTGGCATTCACTGCACTTCAGCCAAGTTAGTCGTTTCCAAAATTAAAATGTCATTTGCAGAATACGTCCAAACCTGATCTTTTTAATTCTAGATTGATTCACATTGGAAGGGGGTTTCTATCTTTCTGTTATTTTTCTGTCTCTCATTCTTTCTCTGTACTTTTCTCACTCGCTTTTGTTAAAAAGCAGTACTGTCAGAAAAGTCCTTGACATTAAACTTCATTCGCTTGTTAGAAAACGTGTAATTGGTTCATTAGACCATGCATCATACATGTCCATGGGTTACATAAAGATGTTTTGTTCTTTTCACACTTCTGTTCCTTTTGGTTTATCTTTGTTTGGGACATGCTGTAGAGAAGAAATAAAGAGTTTGTTAAATCTTGGTCTGGTTACTTCTCTATCATGTACCTCTGTTACATTTGTATGCCTGTAGCCTTGGAGATAGAAGAGGTGCTTGAGAGATGAATCTCTGCTTCCCTAGTACAGCTTTGTTGCCAGCACCTGCTCTTTCTCTTGCCTAGTAAAAGAATTTGTATCTTCGGATTTTATATTCTGTTAAATAATCTATTATGCAGAATTCACCTAATTCATATAATAGGCTTTTGGAGGCAGTGGAAGTGTGTAGCAAGAAAGAGATAATCTCTTATCTGATTGCAGCAAAACATTTTTTGTAAGATAGAAATGATGCCTTTAGATCTTTTTTCCATACTTAGAAGATAAACAAAGAATGCCCTTATGATGCCCACCATTTGTCCAAGACCAGGGCGATTTTTAAATACATACCCTTGACCAACTCCTTCTGTAGCAGCCCCACAGGGCTTATTAGAGAACCAAAGAATCGCAGAACTCTCCATCACCAAAAAGAAAAAAGAAATCTTAATTTTCAGAAAACTACTCTGGAAGTGTAAGAAGTTAATTTACATGAATTTTCTGCTCCCCACCCCCCACCCCCCCTTCTGCTCCCTGTAGTTTTCGGTAAGTCCTAAGCATAAAACAGGCAGAGAGCCAAGTTGTCATCCGTTAACATCTATTTCATCCTTTCTCAGGATCAGTTGAGCTAGAAGAGGATATATGTCTCAGAAGAAAGTCTTTATGCTATTAATGAAATGTTTAGGAGTGCATCAGATTTTGACCCAGTGTTAACCTATATTATCTTTTGGGCAGAAATGAGCAGCAGGATAAAATCATTTCAGGAAGACAAATGCTATTAAAAGCATATTGTGATTTTTCATAATCTCCAAAATAGCATTTTTGATACATGCTTCCCTCTGGAACAAGGCAAAAGATGAAATTTTAGTTTACTGTCAAGAATAATATGCATTGTTTAGAAATTATTTTTCATTTAAGGGATATAGCTATTTCTGTGAAACTACTGATCACTATCCAGAGGCTGACTATTATGGTACTTTAAGCAGGACTAAGACATTAATATTTCACTTACTGCTCAGGAAGGTAACTGAAAAGCTTTCATATTTTAGATGTATGTATAGATATGTTGTATATTTGATGATGGGATAGGTGATATTTTGATACATTTATGCATAGAGTGGTTGAACAATTCCTTAAAAATTAAATAATTCTCATTTTCCATGATGTGAGTTTAAAAAACCATCTGTTTCCAACAGGAGATATATTCACATCCAAGGAAACAAACCTACCTTACATATATATGCATTTTTGTACTTCATAATGAGGAAGGAAAAGAGAAAATAATATGCCATTTTTCAATCCTGTTTGCGTATAAAATTTTGATCTTAAAGCTAAACAGTCATTCTGGGGTATGTTTATTCATTTTGGTTTTTATTGCAGTTGAATATTAACTGTTAGATTTTTTTTTTTTTTTCTTTTTTTTTTGGTGCTGTATTAGTTTAAATTCCCACCTCCACTGATTGTCAGTTACTTGTTGCTTCTTGGTACGTTTCATATTCTTGTAGTCTTTGTGGTTCTTAATTTTGCGAGCTGCTTCTGTCACAAGTATACCTTTACTGGCAAACTCAGTAGGAGGACACTGAATAGGTGTGAAGGATGAACCTGGAATATGATCCTTTCACAGTGTTCATTAGACTCATTAGAAAGGCAGGTTGAAGAAGACTTTGTAATTGCCCATCCCTGACTAATCTATAGTTAAGCACACTGATGAATGCTTTTATCAATTATTCATGTACAAGAAAGCCAAAAAAAGATGTGTTTAAGTTTAATTGTTCATTTACTACTTCTCCTTCGTGACTGTTTCTACTTATGTGAGAGGTAATGGTTGCCCTTATATTGCAGATACAATCAGCATCTTTATACAGTAAGGAAAAGAAGCAGAAAGCTTTCATGCAATGGCATTTTGTCAAATCAGTTGAAGTAGCACATTCCTAGGGGTTTTGCTATCTAGTGCCTTCACATGTGATGTATTCTTTACTTGAAAAAGGTGCCAGACCTATGGCTTTTCTGTACCCTGTAGAGATTTAGTACCTGTCCCTGAAGGGTTTTTCAGCATGTGAATAGTTGCATGGGTGAGGTGACTGATGCGCAAAAGTCCTTGTCAGGCTGACCTTGTTAGGTGCAGACCTAACAGAGGTCCTGGGAGCCGAACTGCCTGTGGCACTGGGGCTGTCTCTCTCCCATGCCATTTCCCTATTGTGCCTCAACACTGACCTCGAAAGACCCTTTTCCCGTGGCAGTTATAACCTTGGCCTTGCTGCTGACAGTGCCAAGAGGGGTGCCAATTAGTGCTATGCGGTGGGTTTTGTTTTTCCCTTTTTATGAACAAAGTCCATTGAGGCCTGGATTGAGACCACCAGCTTACTGCACGCAGGCCACGAAGTGCCATGGCATTTTTGTTTTCCTCAGTCACTACCGACCTGGCGTTGAACCTTCATCTGTAATCTGTATACAGTTTCTGTGGCTATCATTAATTTGAAATCGTTTCACTTGGTAGGAGATGTTTACTTCTGAAGTAGGATATGTTAATAAAGCATAGTATTATGTAAAAAATATGTAAAATACCTGAAGTTGCTTCTTGCAGCTAGATGATGAATTTGAGTCTGCTTTTACAAAGTCCATAAATTTTATCAAAATTCCAAAGAACTGAGCAGGCATACAAGAAGGGTGCAGCAAAAATGACAGGAGTGTTACAATTTTATGTCAGATAAAGAGAATCCCATGCGTTACAGTAAGTTTTGCAATCAAATATACAAACATGAGAGTCTCTATTCTGTTATTGGCTTCTTATAAGCGATCCTAGGACATTTCTTGTTACTAGGGCCTTTCTATCCAAAATATTTAAGCATATTCAGACATATTCCAGATTTCTAATGTTTCAGAGATAGAAAACTGAGCTGAAAAATAGAGTTGTTCTTAAGCATTGCAGGGAGCCCAGGATTAAATCAGGTGTTCTGAAATGTATTCTTCTGTCTGTCAGCAGAAAACCTTTCTTCACAGGATTCTTGATTTCTTTTTTAAATACATGTGAACAAGGCTTTTCTGAGTGTCCCGTGAAAGTGGTAGTCACTAGTCTCCATTTAAATCTATAATGCCAAATTTAAAGTAACATACATATATACTGGACTTGTCAGCTGAATACAACATTCTTCATTTTATGTTTTTGCAGTGTTTTTAGTATTTTAAACTTTTAAAATATGCCATTCTTTTCATAACTGAGCAGGAAATATATTGTACAGTGGAGGGTTTGGTTGCGATTTTTGGTTTCAGATTTTTTTTTTCTTTTTCCTCCCAGAGAAAGCTGTGATCCCTCACAATGAGTCGTATTATAACTGTGTCTGCAATGTTAAATCCTGTGGTGATGAAGCTAAAGTTGAGGAAATACTAGAACTTTGTTATTAGCAACAGTAGACGGGAAAGCACAGGGAGGGCAGAACTGGCTTGTTATTAAGTCATAATAAGGCTGCAGATTGGACTGTGGATATGTCCTCTTAAAATAGCTGTCCTGATGCTGAAAAAAAGTAGTCTCATTTATTTTGAATGTATATGTCCGTGAAGAGTCTGTAGAAAGAATCATGTAAATGTTGGAGCATCTTGGCAAGTTATGCCAAAAAAAGATTTTATTCCAGTTCAGTAAATTCATCTGGCTACACTTCTGAGAAAGAGAAGACTATAAGGAAGAGGGGCAAGTGTATGAGTGAGTGTGAGTGATTTTGTGAAGCAGGGTAAAGAAATCTGTGTTAAAGATCAGAGAACTGGGGGAGGGAGACACTTTAGCCTCTTCTTTAAGTACATCTCCCTCCTGAGTACATTTACTTCCATCACAATGGGCTAGAAGAGATCTTTGTTTAGTGGTGCAGTGCCCCTGAGACCTAATTTAGCTTTTATAGCAAATTCAAAAGGAGACAGAGTGAGCAAGAGAGACCAGAACAAAGATATGAGTTTGCACCGCGAATATTGATACTTTCGGGTTGGTTCTGTAAATCCTTTAAAAGAAATTCCCCTACAGAAATGCTGACTTGGACTTTCTGGTAAAGGAGGACTGAACTTCAGAGATACACATTGTTTCATTATTCGACTGTGATAATGAGGAGATAGTATGTATGTGTGTTGTAGGGCAGCAGTGGTTTTGTTACTAAATAACAAGTAACAAGATATTAAAGTCAAGCAGAAATGTGTCAAAAAGTAATTTTGCTTCTGAAAATGCATTTTTTAATTAAGTCATATTGTTACAGCATATATTGCATCTAGTTTGTGAACATTACAAAAACATTCTCAGGAGTCTCAAAAATTTATGTTTGGCATTTCTTATTCCTTTCTTTGAGTGACTTGTATTTATTTGAGAGTTTGGAATGGGTTTGCTTTCTTCTGTCACATAATGTTGCAAAGGTCATTTTTGACCTCCTGGATTTAGGCCCACGATGATGTTTTTGGATAACTTTTTCCTGTACTTTATGAGCCTATATTTTGATCATGAGTGGAGTAGTATTGTGTGTTCATGTGACCCCATGAATTGTACGTACTCAGTAGGACCCATTCCCATAGACACTTGACATCAGAACTCTGCTTTGCCATGCTACAGATGTGCCTTGTGCGTATCACTACTTTAAAAGTACGGTATGAAACAGGGGAAATTTGCTTTGGAGTAATGTACTATTCTGTTATTAACACACAAATGTTGCCTTGACATCTAGAGTTATGGACAGCTGCAGAAATATATTTTTGGTTAAAATTAGAGGACATTGAATGAATCACCCTTTAGTTGATTTAACTCGAGGTTTTGTCGGTTTTATGGCTGATCAAGTTGTCCTGCAGGTTCTTATTTTACTTGAACATTTGCTTCAGAGAGTTTTTGATAAATAAAACATAGGCATGTCAACAACATTTTGGAAAGCTGATTGGAGTCAACTCAAATGTATGCATTTAAAAGTTCATGCTTCCAAGGAAGTCATATTTATATTTTATCATCTAGTTTTGACTGGCTTCCTGTTCCTTCTCTGAAGAGCACTCGGTAGTAAATATCCTACTTTCACAAACTCGTGCCCACAGAGGCAATCACTAGTTTATGTCACATTGCCTCGTTGAAACTTGTTGCTGCTGTTGCTAAGCAGCCCGATTTGCACCAGCCAATAGCATGGAATAATTCCCTTCTGCAGCACATTTCAATTAAAGGTCTGGACATACAGCTCGTTTCTTCAGCTGGCCAGCTCCACTAGCAAAAGGAAAGGTTTCAAGAGCTGTGCTGCACCACAGTTTGATTCCTTTAGGTTTTCTGTTATAAATTCAGGCTCAGTATCTTAGGAAAATATTTAATCAAATAATTGAGTTGTTTCTGTTTTCTCTTACTTAAATCGATTTGGACAGGAAGCTGGTGTTTGCAGTGATGTTTGTTTCCTCCGTTTTCCAAATAGATTCTGTCACCTCTGTGGTGTGTTGAGGCAAAAAGCAGCTGAACATGAACCAACAGAGAGTCCGCTTTTAACCTACAGTGTAATTAGGAATCCCTGAAAAAGATACTGTGCCAATGTTCTCTTCTGCCAAAGAAGGAAGCATACCATCAATTTTCACAAACGTTTTGGGATCTACGTGGAAATATTACAATTTAAGCAAAAAGATCTAAGATTAAGCAAGAAGCTTTGAGATCAGCACATGGCCTTGCCATTTTGAAAAAAGCTGCTTTGGTATGTTGAAGAGTTACCTGGAAATATAGGAAAAAATATAGGAAAAGGAAATGTTTTAGGAAAAAATACAGGAAATGTTTTGAGGACTGTGTCTTGGTGTGTTGAGTCATGGCTGGAAATACAGAAGTGGCAAGTCAGATTTTGAGATGGTGTCATTTGTTAAAATTTAAGTTAATTTTGCTAACATGGTTTAAAACTGAAATTCAAGAAGCAATTTTGTAGAAATATGGCTATCTTGCCTCACTAAAATGTAAATACTTCATTTTTGCCCATCATGTTTGTGAGAAGCAAAGGTAGAATTTAAGCATTTAATTGAGATTTTAAAATTTTTTTCTTGTTGTATCCCTTAACACTCTCTTAACATACATCTTTCTACCAAAGATAATGCAGCACTTGCTTATCAGAATTACACTGATCTCTGCATTGCTGTTGTGGCACTAGCATTTTCATCCAAATTCTGATAATAAATAGCATTAACCTATTTTTTAGCTTCTCTGTGGGGAAACATTACTGAAGAAAGAAGTAAGAGCATGGAGAAAGCAGTACATTTTATAAGGTTTTCCACAGCACACAGTGAAATTTATTATAATTTGTATTCTGACCTCTCTTGCAGGTATGCAAATCTGTAGTTTCCCCTCATTTGCCAAAGTGCTACTGTAGAGATTTTCTGCAAAGTATGTTTTGTGATTATAAAGATGTCCCAGGGCTTGCTTTCTCACCAAGTTCTGTCCAAATGCAAAGCATGCTGCTATGCGCTGGAAAAAAAGAGATGCCATGTTTCCATTTTTAGGTAATCACTTGATTCTTGGGTTGATTCCAGGATTTTCAGTGTCTCCTAAATAATTCCTGAGGTTTGCTCCACTCTTCCAGTGTTTCTAGTTGCTGGTGGTGGTCTCTAGGACACCATCAGTCTGGGTACTTAATTCATGAGTTCTCAGAGCATCTGTAGCAGGATCTTCATAACTCTTCATACCCATCAGTGATGCTCCATGCAAAACCCCGTCATCATCTTCATCTGGTGTCTTTGCTGCCTCATCTAAAGTCGTTATCCCTCCAATAGGGCATTCCTCCATCTTCCTTGGCCCCCCTATGTGCGCCTCACTTCAGCTGCTGCAGGTCAGCCTCATTCAGTAACACCAAAGGGACTTGTCACAGAGGGATGTGGGGAGGAAGTCACAATGTCTGTGAGTATATGCATACAGGAGAGGATGAAAATTTGGAGCAGAGGCTTCTCCGCAGAACATTGAATCAAGAGAGAGCGATTCCAGGATAATATATAAACTTAACACTCAACACAGACCAACAAAGCTTGACAAGGTCCAAGTACGTTCTCTCTCCTCATTCAGGCAATAGATAAAGAACAAGTCCAACTCATCTCCAAAAAAAACAAATGCTAAAAAAACAACTCCTTAAGCTTCGGTGGTGGGATTTTTTTCCCCAGAGCTCCTTAAAGCTTTGGATAAGGAATCCCTTCTTCACACATTGTATAATGCTGTGGAATTCAGCACTTGTTGAGAAATGAGGCTGCAGCCATCAAGACAATGATGTGAAGTTTTCATGAAAAATGGACAGTAGCAAAATAAACATCCTCTACTGTGGCCTTCTACAAGAAGACTCTTAAATAACTGTACACCTGTGTCCACAGAGGTTGATGTTACAAAAACTCTGACTGTCATCAAAGACAGCCACATCTCACTCCAGTTTAAAAATGACACTAAACACTAAAGCTGCATGGGGAAAAAAAAAAAAAAAAACAACCCCCCCAAAAAAAACCCACAAGACAGTCAATCCCCCCAAGCATTGCATGCAAACTCCTCTTATGAATTAAGTTTATTACAGTCTTCTCAGCCTACGTGTTTATAGTCTAGCTCACCTCCAGACTAGGCATGCAAGGGAAAGACTTTTTGAAGGTTATGTTGTTCAGATCTGAAGAAGACCCTCATCTGGAATAAAATCATGCCAAATACCATGAAAATAATTTAAATCATCTTTTCTCAATTTAGGAGGGAAAACACAAATCCTGGATTTTTCTGAGGCCCAAAATGCAGGCAGGAGGGAAGGATGGGCATCTCTTTTCTTCTAGCATGGCAGCCCAAATGATGATTAACACGTACCAGGATAGGACAGGCTGTTGATTATGATCAGTCACATCAAGTCTGCTAGACTGGCTACTTGCTTATTCAGAAAAGATGGAGTGCAAGCAAGGAAGGGTGCCGAAGCAGGTCAAGAGTGTGGTTAGATCAAGAGCTGTAGCTACAAATCACTCATGGAATTTTGTTCTGCATCTGCTTAGCCCATTGTTTGAATTCCCTCATGTGCTCCCTCTGAGAGTGCCTCAGAGGAACAAGGCTTCAAAACGCCAAGAGAAGTCACTTTCTTTTCTTATCTTCTGTCTGAAATATTCTCTGTATCATCTCTATCCCTAAACAGTCAATAATGTTTTTCAGAGTATCTAGCAATTTTCCATCTTACAAAACCCGAGAGCTGTACTAAAAAGTGGCTATATTCTTTACAGGAATGATAAAATATCTGATGGGGCATGTTTTGGAACGATTGCTCTGTGAAGGCAATCAGATGGATACTGCAGGCTTGCTTTTTGACCTACAGTAATGATTTTGGAGGGAGGAAATCTTCATGTGAAGTCAGTATGATGCTTGTCCTTGCCCAGATTTCAGCCATCTCCTGAGGAAACATGTCAGGCTAAGGCTCAAGTGTATCTGAATGATCCTCTTTCAGAAGTGGTGTTTAATTTTGCAAGGAGCCAGCTGCAGACAGAGGCCGGGAAAGACTGTCTGTAGCAGAAACAGAGGTGTTTCTCGGGATTACTGTGTGGGTGTCACTGTGCAGTGCCATCTGTGGTAAGCAGTCTGAAGGCTGCTCCTTGGCAGACTTAGGTAGGCTGAGCAAATGATGGTGTAGCCCAACACAAAGACAGTATGGACAATATGGAGGTTTTTTTCCCAAAGGAAGCTTATCATTTGTGTTCTCATAGGATAGTGTAGATGCAGTTTAGAAATATGATTTGTTACTTGGTCTTTTCTTCACATTGGTATATAATAGATTGTTTAAGTCTGCAGACTGCATGGGACTTGTTAGGAGTCATGGGACACTTGTAGAACATACTATGGTTGACAGACATGTTCTGACCCACTAAATCCAAGTAGAGACTGGTGAAAGCACTGTATGTCAGAACCATATGAACATATGTAGATATTAGTCTAGTGCTAATATGGTACAGGTTCTGCTCCTTTTCTTCGTGTGAGCAGAAGATAAATCAAGCATTTCTCAAGTTAAAGTAGCAAAATTAGGGTTCATACAGACAGGAACTGTGCTGAGACATATTCACCTGTTAGATAAAGCATGAAGAAAAACAAGGAGATAGAGAGTTAATTCTGTAATTCTAGTTTCTGTAAGAGATATTCTCAGAATGTTTTTCAGGATTTCAGATTCAAGACAGGGTCGCTCTGGTAACAATGAGTGTCATTAGTAGCCTTATCACTTACCATCACATGATGATTTTGTGATATCCCCTCTCACCAGAAAAGGTCAAGAGGAACAGACGTGTTAAAAGTTTCTGAAGTGCACACTTGGAAGTCATAGCCTGCAGATAGGCAGGAGGTGCTTGTGCCCCATTTGCACTCTTTTGTGATTCTTCTGAGGATAATGCTGTTTCTGCAGAGGTTAAAGAAGTCATTAACTTGGATATCTGAGGTTTTCTTCGCAGCCCTAACTTTATAGGAGAGAGCTGAAAAGGTTAAATTAAGGCCAAAATGTTTTCTTGGACACATATAGCAAAGCATTCCGTACTGCAGCCAACCCCAGTATGGACCACATCACAACAATCTAACGGACAGTTTTGCCATAGGTGTTTCCAAACAAAAAATAACATTTTCTACTTCATACAAGGAAAAGTGGATTCCACATTACAAAGTTTTTATTTTTCCTTTTTAATATGTCAGTTCTTTCATTATGTGTTTAGCTCTTTTGTCCTTTTGATTTTCTTAATTGTTACTATTGTTAGGATATTCTGTATTTTTACATTTGTTCTGGTTTCCTTCTACTTTTACCTGTATTTCTCTCCTGCTAGTGCCTTCTTTTCATCTGACCTTTCCACGTTCTTCTCTGTTTTCATTTATTTTTTACTTCAGTCTCCCAATGTCATCTTTTCTCACTGAGTATGGATTGTTCCTCCTCTATAGCAGTAGTCCTTAAAAATCACAACCTTCTACTAGTCATACCTTTTAATGGTCGGGTTATGCTGTCTAAGGTCCCCAATCTTCAAAGGTCATGGATGCAATCCAGGCTTTCTAATAAGATTAAGTTAGTCTCTTCTTAATGTTTTCACCATTGAGGATGTGCCTGTAAAATTATTCAGTACGTATCGTGGACAATGATACGTAACTACTTGGTAAGTTTACACAGCTCATATTGTATCCATGGAGTTTAAACATATTCTAGAAATTAGTGACTTGACCGTAATGTCTCACTGATACTGAAGATAAGTCTATGCTGGGCAAAGTACACTAGTAGTTTTCTGATGCCATAGGAACTTAGATTATTATCCAACACAACATTATAAATGCAATTTAGCACCTGTGATAGGTGCTCAATGGCAAAATTGTGACTCTAAAAGACTCTTCTTAGCTGCAGAGATGCTTAATCTCTGTAAGCTCATTTGCTTTTAACATTTAGGCTCTTAAGAAATGTAAAGGTCCAATTTTCTCATGCCTTTGCATCTCCCATCTGTACTCTTTTACAGTACAAGAGCATTCCTTTGCATGTGCTCTTTTGAGGATCAAATCCTTAAGTATACAAGGATTTACCTAACGGAGCAGGCTGTATACTAGACACAAGTAGAACAGGAGATAATGGGGGCTTTATTAGGGCACTAGGGCAGAGTTAGGAGTGCTTCTACAGGACCTCAGTAACTGTGGCCATGTCCCTGCTCTGAAGAGTACCATGATGACATTGCTGTGGGCAGTTTGTAGTAAGAGTGAATGGAGATAGAATCATAGAATCATA
>NW_010265993.1:0-9559 GCF_000690775.1 Eurypyga helias
AACCATTCTGTGATTCTATAATATGCTCACCCACTGGTGAGAGTATGATCTGTGACAACACCAAGTACACAATTTTCCATTTGATAGTTGGGTGCTGAATGACCTAATAGTGCTTGTCAATGCCGTGTAAACCCCAAGCTGCCGATGTAACAAGCACACTTGCTATCTCTGAACAGACAGTTGATGTATTTCCCTGGCTGCGTTTGGAACCACAGCCCTGGGTAGGTGCTATTGCTTTTGTGCTAGGCAGGGCATTTGGGTGTGACCTGCAAAGTGCAGGAGGCAGAGTAAGAGAGAGATCTCTCCTAAAAATGTGATTTTTTTGGTGGGAAAACTTCTCTTGAATCCCTAGCTCCAAAAGAAAAGAAATTCTGAGTGAAGCCTCAGAATTTCTGGTTTCACTACTAACCAAGCAGTGTTTTTCTTAAAACAGTAGTGTTTCAAGTTCTGAAATCAACTCTTATTGGTTCCTTTTAGATAAGTTCGTCTCTTAGGGAATGTAGAACCAAGGTTCAGGTAATATAAAATACGAAGCCTCAAAATACTGCAGTTTGAGATTAATTGGTTTCAGTGTGTACCATCTACCCACCTCATGGTAGTTTTTAGCTTTGGATATAATTAAGTCTGTTCCAGTTTAACGGTGGCAGGTCACACATGGTTTTGTGCAGAAAAGTGCTTAAATATTTGTTCCACAAATGAAAAACAGTGTGATGTAGTAGCACTGTCTGCAGAAATGCTGTCCAGTGCCTTAAGATTTTGGATTTAAAACTGTGGAGTTACGTCAGTATCGTGTTAATTAGAAGTGCCAGTCTTAAGTACTGGATAACAAGGTCGAGTTTGGTTACCTGTCACTTGTTTGGAATTGTAATTTTTAATTAACAGTGTGAAATGTGCATAGGCAAACTGTGCATAATATTTTCTAAATATTTTTCCCCAGTGTGAAGGCTGGGGTCGATTATTTCAAGGTCGGGCGCCACGTGGAAGCCATGAACGAGTACAACAAGGCTTTGGAAATTGACCCGCAGAACGTGGAAGCTTTGGTAGCCCGTGGAGCTCTGTAAGTCTGCTTGTTTCGCTAGTGTTTCTGCTTCGTGGAAGACAGACGTCGCTAAAATCCATCTAACTGTCCTTCGTGCTAGGTATGCGACAAAAGGAAGTCTGAACAAAGCCATAGGTGATTTTGAAATTGCTTTGGAAAACTGTCCTACGCATAGAAACGCCAGAAAATACCTCTGTCAGACGCTTGTGGAGAGAGGCGGGCAGTGAGTGTCGGGGTTGTGGTGGTGTTTAGTTGTTGCTCATGTCTCTCGGTGCACCTGCAGTTGGCTTACACGTTCTCCTCTGTCCAGTGGAAATCCTGGCAAAACATTTGAGGTTTAATCCTTGATATCCTTTCATTGGGAGGGTACCAGGCTTGCGTGAAGTCTTGTGAAATTTTTGAATATATTCCAATAGGGGTTTGGTTTGGTTTTTAAACAAAGTATTTGTGACAAAATGATGTTGAATTACTCTACTAAAATACGGGCTAACCACTAACAAAAAGAATTACTTTTGAATATTGAGGGGATAGATTCTTTTAAGCCCTGTGCTGGGAGGAGAGGGCATGATTGAAGCTGGCATTGAAATTTTGAAAAACAGTATTACTGAGGGTGATCAGGAGATGACAGAGTGTCAGAAATGCTGCTGTGTTTCTCTCTTGAGGGGGGCTAAGATGATAGAGAGGGGCGCGGTGGCAGGGTCATAGTGCAAATAAGAAAGGTAGTCCTAAAAATAAGGGAAAACTCTCAAAACCTGTGGCTTAACTGTATATGAATTTTCGCTTGAATTTTAGGTTGGAAGAGGAAGACAAACTAGTAAATGCAGAGAATTACTATAAAAAAGCCTTAAGTTTGGATGAGACTTTTCAGGAAGCAGAAGAGGCCTTAACGAAACTCCGTAAGCATATGCAGGTGATTCTTTACTTTCTCTTCATACAGCACTCTCCGTGGCAGTAAACGAACATCGCAAATCGCATGAAATCGTTTGAACAGGGAGAGGTTAAGGTGATGGCTTGTCTTATTCTCGGCTTCCCTTCTCCACAGTAAACCTCTTAGTGAGCATTATGGCTGTACCTACCAGAAGAAAGGTGCCTCTTGGTGGCTGCACTCTTTTGAACAGGATAGTAAGGAAATGCCAAGTAGGGGAGGCCGGAGAAAGAGCAAAGCCTGTTAACCCTGTCAGCTAAAGCCAGGATAAGAATATTCCATTGTACAAGCGTGATTCATGAGGTTAAATTAAAACATTCTGTCAGTGCAGACTTGCAAGGTGTAAAACGCTTGGGCAAGCCAAATAAGTGTTGCGCCCCATCGTACCAGCCAGATCCTTGTCGTTCCAAGTAGTGATGAAAGGATAGAGTAACGGCAGCCAGAGGTAGCTTACAGGAAGATCACAAGAGGAAAAATTAGGGGTTGATTTAAAGGAAAACAGCAGGAGGTGGAGGGTGGGTGGGCAGGCAGGCAGTTTTGAATACCTTTAGCTTGCTTCTCTGCTGTCTGTTTTTCTTCTCTCTTCTCTTGCACGCAGCATGTTTCCCAGGTGAGCCCTGGAGGGTCTCCGTGCTAATCTGGGTTCTCTTATTTTTCTTTCTTACCTCTGTTACTTGTGTTGCCTTCCAGAGAGGATCAAAGGGTAAAACAGAGCACCTAGAACAGGCTTGTTTTGTGCCATGCTTCCACATGTAAGGCAGTGCATAGGCTGGGGTAGACGGCCGTAGTCGACACTTCTTCAGTTGGTGGAGCCATAATGCTGACAGGTTGTTGAAAGAAGGGGGAAGAGGAGATAGGACAATCTTTTTAATAAAACTGAACTAGATCACAGATAAACTTCTGAATGGTGTTTGTGCACTACCCATGTTTGGCTGACAGAGAAAGAAGGGTCGGTCTCGGGTGAAATGGTGAAGAATGTGCTCAGCAAGTAGGAGAGAGATTTTACTCACCTTGTACCATTTTCCTGGTGTACTGGGTCATGGATGCAGCAGACAAAGCCCACGATGCAGGCCACTGTTTGCCGGTTTGCATAGCCTTAACTGCAGTTAAGGGTTTTCTTCATAATAGCTGTTAAGGCGGTTGCTGAGTTCTGCAAAACTTTCTGCATGCTCTGAGTATGGGTAGAGCTGTTCCTTGGGGCTGTAGGTGGTAGAAGTCCGATCTCTGATGGACTTCAGTAGTTTAAGGATTACTCCTCTGGCGAGATTCGCTTCTGCGTTTGCCCCTGGTTTAATACGTGAGTCTGATGCTATCGCTGTTGTGCTAGAATGGCTGAAGCAACACCGAAGGATGTTTTCCTGTAATACTGATTATGTGTTTTTCTCCAATGCATTTTCTTCTGAATTGGACCGTTGTTGCTGTATCTGACATCTGGTGCTGCTCATCACCAACAAACCTTGGGAACATGATTTCTTACGTAAACTATGCATCAAACTGGTCTGTGAAATTGTTACAAAACGGTTTGTATTCAAACATGGCCAACCTGAATACCTTTTCAAATGGGTTCTGCCATGTTTTATTTGTAAACTACGATAATGATACCTACCCTCAAACCTCTTTTATTTTTTTTTTCCTTCCTTCTTCATCTGCTCTCCATGTTGCTAATACTGTGTTTTTGTTGCGTGTTCTACCTATACCCTTCTGGGCTCCATGCTTTGTGGTGTGCTGGATCACGGGTACCGCCGCAATGGCTGGTCAAATACGGTTTTTTTAAATGGAATAAAAACTGCAATATGGTCCTTAATGTAAACCTGATTATCATAATGGCCAACGCCAAACTCCTGAACAATGTTAACTCTTGATCTTGGGCATCCTGGTAAAAAATCCCTGGGGTGATTGTAAATTTGAATGGGGTTGGGGGACGTGGGGAAAAATACCTGTGTTAACACTTCTAATGTAATTTTTTTATGATGCTTGGGTTCAAAAAAGAAATCTTTGGAAATGAGGGAGAAACAAGCTGCCAAAGAAGAGAGACAGAAAGAAAAGAAAATAGAAACAAGTGCAGAAAAATTGCGTAAGCTCTTAAAGGAAGAAAAAAGGTAACTTTGTTGTATTCAGTGTACTGATGATGTGGCTGCCAGTGCAGATGAGGCTGTGAACAGCCCATTTCCAGGCAGAAGTGAGCTGGGTGGAACTTCTGCCTACGTAAGCTGCTTTTCTTTTGTTTGTGGGCAGCGCCCTGTAGTGCATATAACCTTTAATGGAGATCATGTGGAAGAGAAGTTGTTTAGAACATACTTTGCAGCATGAAGCATTTGCAGAGTGTAATGGCATATTAAGCTGGGAAAGATGCCTTTTACAGCAGACTGTCTGGTGGATTTAATCTTCATTTTTTGATGAAGAAATGACATTTGAAACCGTCTCATCAGGTCAGGCTTGGTTTCCATTCCTGCCTTATGTTCCAATCTCAGCCAAACTTGGGGGAACTACACTTTGCTTTCTGCATGTTATTTTTGCCTGATACTGAAGATTATCTCACAGGTTGATTCCATTTTTTAGGTTGAAGAAGAAAAGGAAAGTATCAACCTCCTCCTCCTCCTCCTCCTCCTCTTCTTCCTCAAGTGATTCATCAGACGTATCAGTTTCTTCTTCCTCTTCCTCTGATCACAAGAAACGTAGGAAAAAGCGTCGGAATAAATCCGAGTCTGCCCGCAGCTCCAAAAAATGCTCATCTAGAGCTTCTTCCCATTATAAAGATCAGGTTAGGAAAGAGGAGTGGTATTCGCCTCCGGCTGATACCTCTGCTTCCTTTCTTAACCAAAATTTTGAAGTGGAGAAACTGCTGGAAAGTCAGGAGAGCTTAGTGTGCCCAAAATCAGAGGGAAAAGAGAAAGACAGACACTGTTCTTTTTCGAGGACTTCAGGTGATGATGAAGACACTTTTGGAGGTAGGTCTGAAGATTCAGGAGATTCTTACAGTAGCTCCAGAGCTTTGCCAAGTAGTAGCAAAACTGAAAAATATGGTAAACCAGGTAGATTTTTCTGTGGTCGGAGGGGTTCTTCAGGTTCGTATCATAGGTCAGATGATAAACCCAGGACGCATTATTTTAGGAGATGGGAAAGGGACGTAGAGGGGAGAAGAGAGCAGTTTAAAAAACACAGCTCAGGTCAGGACAGGTATTATTACATGTCTCCATCAGGGTCTGACTACTCCGGCAGGTGGGTGGGAAGGTGCAGGTCATATTCCAGCAGCTGCTCACGGGAAGGTGATCAAGGTTACGATGGCGATAGGCATGCGTCAGGTCAGCATAAAAATGAGAGCGAGTGTAAGAATAGGAAAGAAAGTTGTGAGGACACTAACAGCACAAAGGAACCCGACAAGGAAATGTCTTTAAATGGTACAGCACAAACAGAAGGCGGCGTTAAAAGAAACCTGCCCCAGAACTTAGTTAATATATTCAATCAGATAGCCGAGTTTGAGAGGGAAAAAGGAAGTAAGCAAAAGAAACAGTGAGGCACCTAAGCAAATGCTCTTCTCCTGAGTGCAGTTAAATGAACTTCTGTCTGAGTGCCTCTGGAGGAAATGCACAGGAAGAGTGATGATAGAAAGGCAGAATGTCTGTCTTGCAGGACGTCAAAAGAATTCTTAAATGTTGTATGGTGGAAAGAGATGCAGGCATATCTGGCATAAAATAGCAGTTATTATTTAAAATCACAAGTTTCCCGAGCACTTAACTTGGGATGTTCCTGGACAATATTCTGTCTGATGGGTTGAAATCCTTTGACACCCCTGGACTGTAGTTAGTTGTGGAACTCGCATCAAAGACGCACTTTAACAGCAGATGTGGCTTGTTTGGTTTTTCTCATCCCCTGGGGTACTATTGACTGTTATTTTTGTATCAAACTTCCAGCTATAGAAAGGGGATAACTGAATGAAAGTCATGTGCCATCAATGTACATAGCTCATTTGATCATTAAATTTTCTTAATTTTTCTTAATTTTGTGTCTCGGTTATTGTGTCGCTGGGACGTTGCGTGCTGGTGCACTGGTTAGATGTGCTGCTTAAGTGAACGGAACCCTCCGGTGTCGGCGAAGGCAAGTGTTACCCATTCTTTAATGCATCAAACATGTTCTCTAAGTAATGTAAAAAACCCAGCTGAAGTAGGAGAGTGTTAAAACTGATTATTATCTGGGCGAGTTCAGCTGTGGGCCTGCGGTGGTTGTTGGGTATTTGCGTTACAAGTGCTTGGAGGCAGTGGTTGCATCACTGTGGAAAGGGCTGCGCTGTATTTACAGCAAGATCTGCGAAGCGGGGGGCAGAGCACAGTAAGGAGCTGACGCCGGGCAGACTGGACAAGGCCACGTGTAATTCAGCTGCAAGTTTCCCAAGTAATTCCGTAGATAAGGTCAGTTGCAGAGCTGGTACTGTCTAATTTTGACTAGAGGAAGTACACTTTGGCTGACGAGTTATCTTTCAATTAAGATGTAATCTGAGATGACCAATTAATAGTCAGGGTTAAGCTTCAAGCGAGGCATACATTTTCGTGCCTGGGTGGTTGCAGTGTAATCAAAACTCTTTTGACAGCAGTGAAGATACTAGTTTACTAAAACTAATGGTTTTAATATAACTCTCCTTTTCGTTGTAAGAAAAGTGAATTAATGGCTTCTGAAGGGGTTTGTGAATCTTTAGTTCTCAGACAGCAACATGAGAAAGGAGTTTAAAAGCTTGTTTTATTATATGAAACACATGCTTAACACTTCTCGCCGATAATTCATTGCACACTGTAGAAGAGTGTTCAGATCATACATTTCTGATAGAAACAAACGCTAAGATTGCCACAGACCTTGATAAATAAGTTACAGATGAATCGAGTAAGAAGCCTGAACTAGTGTGAAGCCTTTGTTCTGGCCTTCAGAAGGTTACCGCAGACGTCTTGCGCTACACGTACCGGAGGTGCTGGCTGGCTGTGAACCCCCAGCAGCCGCGTCTGCCGGGGCGCAGATCGGCAAGCTCAGATCTATGACTTTGAGTGCCAGCGTCTGACCGGAGCCTGAACCTGTGCTTCGGGAGGATCTGGAAGACACAAGTTGACTCCTGAGCCTACAGAAAACCAGCCACCCTGCAGCAGTGCTTACTGTAGGTAAGATCCCCTACACAGACCGGTGCAGACGTTGCTGATGGCTTCAGTAAGTCGTGAGATAACACGTTACCTGCACTATGGGTCAAATGTGTGTTGAACAGGGAAGAAGACGGCAGAGCACGCACGCCTGTCTGCCCTGTTTGATCGGGAAAGGTAGCTTAGGCTACCACGTACAAACTGGGACTGCAGCTCAAAATTGTGCTTTTGTAATGTGTGAAACCACTTTAGTTAGAGCAGTTAGCGAAAGTAAAGGTAATTATTCTGTAATTACCATTCAGTTTAAAACTCTGATGGATGCTGAAGTAAACTTGTGTGCTAGAAAAACCTTGTGAACTTAAATGTGGGAGCGTATAAGGAGAGACTTCTTACAGAGTGTTCAGGAAATGGAGACAGGATTGAGAAGACCTTCAGGAGCAAGGAATTCTGTTACTTAAGGACTAATTTTGCTGGTTTAACGTTTAACTTTAAAGAAACAAACCCAACCAAAAAAAAAAAGCACCCACACAAAATACCATTGCTAGCACTTACCTGGTAGAAGCTCGTGAGCTTTGTGTGGATGGCAATCGAGAATCTCGATTACCACCAGTAGAAGCCATTGTAGGGAGCTCTAAATTGGACTAGAAAATTTGGAAAGGAAAAAAAAAGTTAACCAGGGGTTGCATAAAGGACTGGGTATATAGGGGGGAGGAAGCTGTGTTTGAAGAGCAGCTGAAAGCAGAGGAACACTGTAACTGTTTCAGCAAAGTGTAGTTCATTATTGAATTCAGGAATTGCCTTTGACAGACAGCAGTAGCCTAGAGCCACCAGTCAAGGTTTTGGTGGGGGTGTTAACTGGAAAGCTCACCTGGTGAAAGTACACCTGAAAGGGTATAGTTAAATCGGGATTTGCCTCCAGAACATCAGTTAGCAATTTGTCGATGGTTCTGCTGAAGCTTTTCAGTTCACGGAGGTCAATGTCTCTTTCTTCCTGTGTTTGTGTTTTAGTTTTCTTCAGAGACTGAATTTCTCTGGAGAGTCTGGAACACTGTCAGCACAAATTTTTTTTTTTTTTTTTTTAAACATTGCGATTCTGAAACTGCAACACTTCTTCAGAAAGCTGCTGAGTTGAAATTCTCTGGGTTTAACCATACTACTGTCCCCATAAAGCCAGAACTTGTCATTAACGAATATACAGACCTGTTTTATGACCCTTTCTAGTTTTGGCTTCTGTTCTTCTATGTCTTTGTTCAGCTGCAAAATAAGAGCTTGTTTTTCCTTCTTCTGCTCTTGGAAGAGGGCCTCCTGCTTCAGTATTATATCAAAATTTTCTTCCATGCTCTGCAAATTTATAGGAACAGTAGTGTTAGTTGATAAAGCAGTTCTGATCCCCTTTCACTTCATGTGTTACTGTGTGGAGTCGTCCGTTATCGCTGCTACTCGTTTCTAAATGTAGCTCGAACAATTAGTACTAAACAAAAACAAATCACACAACCTGAAACTTTCTGCCTGTCAGACCGTTTAGTGGATAAATACCTGGATAAAGAGACCACCAGGTGATTTACATACATTTAAAAAAATTACTTTAAAGGTAGTGTTGTTGAAGTTGTAAGTTTGTATTTTCAGACGTGCCTGTCAGCAGCACAGAGGATTGCCTTGGCAGTGCCTAACTTCCCAGAGCAAGCTGTTTTCATGGGAAAAATAACTTTGTCCTAGAACTTCCCAGTCTTTCAGTAGGATGCTTTGCGTGTGTTTAGCTACGTGCTGCAGCCTTGTCCTCTGCTTGTATTTTACCTGGAGATTTTCCTGAAGTTCCTTGATCTGTCTTTGCTTGTACCTGTATTTTTCATCAGCAGCCCTCTTCTCCTCCTCTAGTTTCAGCTGTTCCTCATACTCCTCACCTGCAGTTCCAAACAATGAGGCAGCATTAATGCTGCACAAGCAGTGTACGCAACTCCATTTTCACCTTAAAATAAGGTGCACTTTCAAGTAACTGCATCCCAGGGTATTACTGTATTAGTGCCTGGAGGATTACAGACACCTCAAGGTTTAAGGTGGATTTTTTAATTCTCTACCAATGACTCCAAATCACTGTGGAAAAAGTAAATGGTTTCATGAGAGAGAATGTTCCCAGAGCCAGCAGAGGGCACAAAAGTTAAATAATGAAATATTTCTAGTCTTAGGTTTATGTAATTTCTTTATAAGCTAAAGAAAGTTCCACTGAAGGAGCAAGATTATGAAGTCTGTGGCAACAGGAACAACAGATGAAGGTATTTTCCAGAATTCTGAGGAATTTCCAGTATCCCAAAGTGTGCTAGTTAGGTAGTCCATATTTTAAAATCTGCTGACGCTAAACGCAAACAGTGCAGTTTGTTTTACCCTTCCTCATCACTTTCCCAGATGACAGGTTACTACTCTGCCCCCTCCCCTTCAGCGTGGCAGTCGGAGATAACGATGGTGTAGGTAAGGGACCGCCCT
>NW_010265993.1:9590-13057 GCF_000690775.1 Eurypyga helias
ACCTGAGCTGCCTGCGTGGTTGCTGTGGGCGCAGCCTTGTGCTGCTCCGTCTACCCCGAGAAGGGCAGCAGTGGCACAGCTCGATCTGCTTCTCTAGTCTGAATTAGCTGTGTGTGGTGCAGCACTACAGAGCACCTAGTGCTGTTGGTACTGTGCAAACTTTCATCTGCTACATCTGCCCACTTCAGTGGGCGCTCCTTTCCCCCAGTAATTGTATTCATGTTTTGCCTCCTCTGGCTGTTCCTACGTCTGACTATTCACAACATTTATATAGGCTTAGAGGTAGACATTCACATAAATCAGGTTGAAGAACGTAAATATTAGTTACACCTTACTTTGTGCTTATTCTGCTGAACTATTCACAACAGCACATGAATTATGCTCCCCTCTGCCACTGTCAGTTTGTCTCCCTCTGTGATTCATTCTTTTGTGCCATGGAATTTCCTCGCTCTCCGAGACAGGCCATCAGCCATAACTGACACGGCAAAGAGCAACGTCTGCGTTACGTACGTGTCTCGGTGACTCCCTTGAAAGAGTTCCGGTAACTGCTGTTGCAGTTATTAAGTACGCACAAAGTGTTTTCCAGAGCGGCAGTTTCTTCTTCAGCTTTGCGGATCTTTGCATCTAAATCATCACCTTCGCGTTGAAGTGCTTCCTTTTCCTGTGCAGCCTGAAAATACAACTGATATTTTAGGGGACTGCACGTGTACTGATAATATTTGGACAATCACACAGGAAAAAAAAATACCTGCAGTTTGTGGAGACCAAAACCATAGATTCTTACTCCAGAATCAGGGGATTGCGTTATGGATAAAGACTGATTCTATTTTTTCTAATGAAAAGCTGAAGCATGCACAGGTGATTGGGAAGCAAAAGGTGAAGGTTGACATTCTTGAAGGTATAAGTGCCATATGGTAAAATAAATACCTAAAAATAACTCTGAAGGGTAGAAAATTTTAGGATTGTGAGAGTGTGGAAAGCTGTTCTCTGTTTCTAGTGGATTACCACATGATCTTCTTGTGTCTTTGTAAGTTAATGAGCACAAAAGTGAAAATTTTCAAAAGCTCAAAATTAAGGCATCACTGACGCTAGGGCTGACCTCAGATTCATGGGAAATCGCTGTATCGTTTAAATAACCAGCACTTTCGGATAATGTAAAACACGTGGACCGACAGTGAGCTGTAGGCAAGGAGGTTGTCTTGGTTACTTGAATAGAGCCCAGGGAAATCTAGAGCTTAACTACTCAAATTATAATGAATTACGTTAATAAAATACCTTAATTACGTAGTAGTTATGAGTTTTGTCCTCTTCTCCTTCGGGTGGCATCATGACAACAGTAAGAATTTCGTATCTGCGTTTCAGTTTACCGATTTTATTTAGGCGATCTTGAAATTCAGCACTGATTTATTTGGGGAAGAAAACAAATGGGTTGAGAAGACGTCTGGTAGCATTTTGTGGGCCGTTCTTGCGATAGCAGTTTAAATGGCTGGTGTTACTCCAGCAGCCTGCCTGTGTACCTGGAGGCAGGCAGGGCAGCAGTTGCGCTGCTCCTGGTTTTTGTTGCTTTCTGTGTCCTCCCAGCCACAGGCATCTGTTTCTCTGGTTACCTACGCTGCGCTTGCGGTTCTGAACTGGGTCACACTGATTTTCGTTTTGCAGATCACTGCAGCCTGCGAGGATGTGCCACAGTCCTCCCAAAGAACTTCTAAAGGTTTGGCATTGAAATCCTACAGCTGCACAAGCGGCCCCCCCCGCTGATATGATTTGAATATTACCACTACTGGATGAGCATAAGCAACAACCCCAAATCAAATTATGTGGAAGTATCAATTAGCTGCCTAATTATCAAAGGAAAAAAGGCACACAGTCTGCACTCTCCGTGAGCAGTTAAGCTTTAGTCACACTAAATCACTCTGATTTCCTGTTGCGTGGGGTGTGGTTAGCAGAGGGGTGGATAAAAAGCCTGCCAGATTCCAGCCGTGCAGCTGCTGAAGGGCTCAGTTTTGGCTGGATAGAGATACTGAGATTTCAGACCTGAAAGTGTCCCAGATCCTTTGCACTGATTGTTAAAGAAGGGAAAAGTTATTTGATAGGTGGTTGCTTCCTAAGAGGGTACGTATATAATTCAGAATATTTAATGTTGTTATGTGGGGGACACAGTGGAGAGCTCATTTAGGGGTTTTTTTTGTGGTGGTGTTTTTTTTTTTTAATAAAAAACCCACCACACCAAAAAACCAGAACCAAAACAACCCAAACCAGACTTCCTGCATGAGTCAAAGAAATTACAGTTTTAGCGAGCAGTTGGGAATACCCCTCTTTAAAAGCAACTTTTCTATTTTAAATACTTTGTCTTATCTCCACAGATGTGTCTTCACCTTTCCTGGTGGTTTTGCACATTGCAGGGTAACGCAGGTGCCGTTTACCTTAAACGGATGTCTGCAGCTGAGGTGCCCTCTGGGTGCTTTAGAGGATCTTCACTCACAGCATGAACAGTAACCTCTAGTTCACCAAGTGGTTAAAGCTGCAGGCTGGAGTTCAGAGCAGCCATCTCTCGCCAGCCTCAAGGCTGCCAGCGGATCACCGCGCTCAAGATTTAGTTCATCCTCCATTTCTCTAGTTGGTGAAATTGGGTAAAATACTCCTCTTTTTCAGTAGGTCCCTAAAATGGACTCAACAAAAGTTCCAAGTTTCACTTGTGTAAGAATAGTTACCTTATGCGTTGCCGTTCCTGATCCACAAGTCTTATCTGGGAATCCAGCATTGCCTTCTGAATCTTAATTTCCTCAGTTCTTTCTGCTATGGCTTTCTTTAACTCCAGCTTTTGTTTTTCCAGTGTTAGAACTTTCTCTGTCTTATTACACAGAGTATCCTGGAGACGGTGCAGTTCTAGTTTTAAGAGATTATCTTTGACCATCATATCCTAAGAAATGCCAAAAAATTCTCAAAATAAGAAAGCATCATTTTTAACTATTTAGAACAGTTAATAAGCTATTTTTTATAATGCATCCTTTATTTTTTCTTTAAGATATAGAGAGAACTGTAAGACTCACTCTGCTCTGTCTTTAGAAATGTTCTCAGCCTTTCAAAATGTAGAATACACTCTACAATAGTAGATTGTTTCCCACATGGTTTATACAAATTCATCACTTTCTAATGCAGACTGAGTTAGGGGTTGTTACACATTTCCATCTACAGCTTGCGTTAGGGGCATTCAAAGAACTGAAGCGGACCTTACGAGGAGCTTTCTGAAGCACTTCATATCTCACTTGAACCGTTATAACTGTCTTGGAATATGTTCTGAATTCTGTAGGTCTGCAAGTCAAGCTGCATATGAGCAAATTTACATACACCACACTTAGGAAAAGCAGCAAGGAGTGTGAACTTCATTAGCATGCAGACACTTTGAATCCTTTAAAAAAATCTCTTGGGGATCTCAAACTCTCTATCTTTCCCCCCCCCCCCCAGTT
>NW_010265993.1:13088-20408 GCF_000690775.1 Eurypyga helias
TTCTTTGCCATCAGGTTCTTTCTTTTGTTCCCTTGAATGTCACCTCCCCAGAAGAGTTCCAGTTTGGGGGGAGTTTTCACTGAGGAGCAAGTGCACCAGTTAAGTCGATAGCAAACTCCTTCCCCTGATACTTAGACCCTATATTGTTCTGCTACCTTAGTGCTTCCTTCAGGTAGGCTAGAGCTTATCGCAGGAATAAACGTGCAGTAATTAGGGGATTGGAAACCAGGGGGTTTTCTTTTTATCAAAATACGGGCAGAAGGACTTCCATTTGGAATACACATAGATCCAAACCATCTGCTGAAAAAGATCTCACCATTTAATAACAAAACTGGGCCAAACTTAGTAGCTGACATCAGAGATTGAGGATAAAAATTCAGTGCGAGGTAATGACCTCCCTCAACAGTAGATACATTTTCTATTTTAAAGGCAATTGTTTCTCATTAAAAAAACCCAGACAGGTGGATATTGTGGTATAAGTAACGTGTGATTAAATCGATAACCCAAACAGAAGGTGTAAGTGAGGAAACTGCAAAGGGGGTTCTGATGAATAAAACGATGTAGCATTCTGGGGGGCAGACAACAGCCTCAGATCAAGTCACGAGTTTACGTGTTTTTAAAAACAAACATGTCCTGAATTAGCAAAGTTGCAAAATAATACTGTACCTGTTTAAGGGCTTTAGCTTTTTTTAACTCCTGATCTGATCTCTCATTGAAAAGTTTTAGTTCATTTATCTTGATCATCATACCACTTCGTTCTTCTCTTGTCTTATCCATTGCTCTCTTGATGAAATGGATATCACTCTGTTTCCAAAGAAGTTACATTTCATTTATTTCAGTGAATGTAGGTTGCAGCAAAAGCTACCAGTTAGTTTTAAATGAGAGATATTTAAGCCCTGGAACCAGCATCATCTTGTGTCCATATGCTGCTCTGCAAACAGTGCCTAGAGCGTTGCAGTCCTCATGCAGAGTGCTGTTACGATATTAATGTCATTGCTTGTTCTATCTGGAGTGGAGTAATTGTTACTTATGCAACATAGATCTTTCGGCCAAAAAAGCAATTCTAATATAATTGTGTATTTTTGGTCTAGATTAAAAAAAAAAAATCCCCTGGTGTGTCTGACCATGACTTTGACACTCATTGTTCACACTTCAATAATCCTCCAGAGCATGCAGGAACTCCTGGAGGTGTGTTTCAGCGTTGGTCTATGCGCGCTGCCCAGATCTTGCATCTCCTGATGATCCCACTGAAGCGTGGGTGCCAGTGGCCCAGCACTGAATCGTGTTACTGTGTGGCTCTCCAGTTAAAGGAGTCTCTTCCCCTCGCTGAATTCAGCGAATTTTCTCTTAACTACCACTTATAAAAAGAAATTACAAATTGGCTACAGAATAACTGACTGGTTCATATCTACAGGAAAGGTAAGTGCGTTTTTAGAGAATTGATGATGATTACTGGGAAACCAGAGAACAAGCATGCACATGCGGAATGCTCACGGGAGAACTCCAGCAGAAAAGCAGCATTTCTGAATTACGTGTCATTTCTGAATTACGTGTCAGCTAACTCAGACACTGGCCCTTCCGTTCAGTAGTGTTACTTTGTACAATTGTAAATGCAACTGTACTTAGCATTTTATGAAAAATGGAAAAGTAAGCAGTCGCATCACAGAGTAACACTCTCCTACGTGGTCCTGACAATAAACTCAGACATTGCATGTGGTCAGGCACATCTTGAAATGAAAGCTAAGCCTGCCTTCCCTAGGTTTCAATGCTTGTCTTCACGCTAAGGTGTCTCAGTTGCACCATAATGACCCATTTTTCTGGAAGGTGTATCCAAATGGGTACCACAAAGTTCAGATTCTTTTAATCTAATACCAAGTTATTAATTAATAAGACCCAGCCTGCTTAATTCACAGAGGTTTCTAGACGTTACACAGGCAACCTGATGTTCTAAGGAAGTCACCTGAAGTTTCTTGTGCTGCGCATGTAAAATACCATACGTGTTTTTCTTTTCTTCTAAGGTTTTCTTAAGTTCAGCAACTTTTCCTTCCAAAACTTGTTTTTCATCTGCATTAACCTCCCCTTCTAAGCGTGACAGCCGTCTCTGCAGTTGCTGAATATAAAAATCCTGTTAAAATAATATTGAAGAGAATTAATAGTCTGAGATATGCAATTATAGCCTTCCCATAAAGCTGAAACACTGGATATAAACTTGGATCTGAATGTTGGCTTTAGGACAGTCACCCAATTAGGCTATTGTTTTTATAATTATGGCTTACAGACCTCATTAGCAAAATATTCGTAGATGAGTGATGTGTAGTGATGGTTCAGGAGTAATCCTCTACAAGAGTAACAAAGCGTACTGGGCGCAGTCTGCTGTAGGGAGGCTTACTGTGGGCTTGCCATCTTGCTGTTACCAGTGGGTGCTGATAGAAAAGGGTGAATTTTCAAAGTGGTGCATAGGAAATAAGCACAAAATCCAATTAGTAAATAACAGGATTTTGGCATGTACCTCTTGTATTGCTTTAAAAATTTACCCTGAGGTGTCAGTGGTTCAGAGGGATCAAAGTAAAGAACTGATTTAAGAAATTAGTGGGAAAAGCAGCAGATCCAAAAAATAACAAAATACACAAGCATATTAACAAGGGAACTTGGTATAGTATCACCTGTTATTTCGGTTCTAGCCATACACCTAGAGACAGAAATAAATTCAGACTTCAGGTTATACTGCATGGCATTTCCAAAATGGTAAGATGTTGACAGGGATTACAGGAATCAAGCAAATTACCCTCATTAGACCCAAGACACAGTCATGTTTATGTATGAAAGTATGTTAATATTTTACCTGGTTATATATCAGTTCTTGTTGTTTTAATGCATCTGCATCAAGTCTGTGCAGTTGACTCTTAAGGTTTTTAAGTGATGTTCGACTTCTCTCGATTTCTGCTAGAACACACTTCTCCTTATCCTTCTGCAGCTGTAACTCTTGAGTCTTCTTGAAAAGTAGTTCTTTTAACTGGTTCATTTCTGTTTCTTTTTCCTGGTGACAAATCAGTCATTAAGGACTAAGTAGTAATTAACAATATAAGTGATTTCTGAGGAAGTATTTGCCTTTATTAATCAAATACAGGAAGATGAAAAAACATAATACAGTATTCTTTAATATGACCATGGAATTTCATAGGATTTTAGAATGCTTGGCAAGAAAAGTCTTTGACTTAAAGAGAAAATAATATTTTTTAATTTTATTTTTTAAACCTGGATCCTAGCCTACTACTACTACATGACTCTCTTCCCATTATGGGAATGCTACTTCTCTCAGCCTTTCAGAAAATTAAATTCCTGTCATCCTTTCAAAAATACCCTCCTTAAGTGTTTCTAGTACATATGAGTATTTGGAGAAATACAATACAAAGCTTTTCAGTGATTTATCAAAACTTACAACCGTGTGTATGCCCATGTATGTACGTATGTGTGTTTATGTTGGAATAATTTTGTTTGAAACATTAATTATACATTTTTAAATCACTTCCTCATTCTTAGAGTCTCAGAACGTCTAAGTCTATAATCAGTGCAGGAAGTGAGGTTTTAGTAGTCTGTTACAGTAAGACAGTGCCAAACATTTCAGGTAACCTGAATTGTACCGAAACCAAACAAAATTGAGAGTTTGTTTGGTTTTTTTTTTAACCCTAACAAGGAAAACAGCTTTATTCTTTTATTCCCTCCTCCCATGCGCTCACTCAAATAACCAAAACCTTCCAAAGCTCCAGCCCCCAGCACGCTTGTTTCCTGTAAGGTACATCTCTAATCCCAGTGATGTGGCATCACAAACCTGTTGCAAAAATGTCACTTATGTTTAGCTCAAGTCTGGTACAGAGTTGGAAGATGCATATTTAAATGAATGTAAATTCACTTTCCTACTTTAATCAAAAATGTGCTCATTCTTGATTTTATGTGTGTATATTGTGAAATTTCCTTGTGAACCATCTTTCTTGGCTTTACTAATGGCAAAAGATAACTCTTTCTCAAAGAGCTCATCATCACATCTCTACCACCCAGAATTTTGTTTGTCGCTGAACTTGCTGTAAGTGCAATTCCAAATCCAGAACTCGGGAGGAAAAAAGCAGGTCTAAGTTTAATACAAAATTGTAATGGCCTGTAGCCTTTTACACTGATGTCAGTGGCTTTGGATCATGCCTGAACAAAGGAATTTAATTTCAGAAGTAAACTGGTTTTATGCACGTGCCCAGTTCTGAGGTATATTTCCAAAGCTAGTGACAACAATGAATTCATCTACTAAAACTGGATCACAATTTGACCTTCATTTCATAGTCTTTCATGTATATTGAAATTCATTTATTGAACAAATTGTTTCTCTCCCTTTAAGTGAGGTTGTTAATAGAGAGAAGATACTCAGTACGCTTCACTGTGCAGCGGTGTTTTGCCACAGATCGAAGATGGAGAGGTATCGCAGACCTAAAGCACAGAATGGTGACACTTCATCCCTTTGTTCCCGTAAATACCTCTCCACAGTAAATTAATAAATGCGGCAGAGGGCCCTGCGTGTGTCTACCGGTGACGGAAAGCACGCTCCCGACTAATACATTACATTGTTCAACAGCGGTCCATCCTAGTTAAAATACTACCCTGATGCTCTGGAGCTGCCAAGCTCAATGTCATCTTCGGTTATCCGCCCCAAGAGAAACCCTGCTAACGGTTTAGCCCCACGGGTAGCAGCCTTACAGGGACACAAGTAAGGGTTTTGTTTTAATGAAAAGTTTTAGTCACCGTATTCCAGCTTGTACACGCCACTTCCCAGAGGGGGATTTTCCTTTCAAAATGACTTAATAGTCCACAAGTTAGGCATATCAGAGTATCACGTAGTAGAATTAAAGTGCTGAAGAGACTAGGCCAGCCAAATCTGATTACAAGATTTCAAGATCCTCGTTAACCCCCGTTTGCCAAAATCGTAGCTCTTCGCAGGTTCGTAGTTTTGGTGGTGGTTTACTAAAGCCAAGAATTTTTCAGTGGTAATGTTACTGGAAAGTCATCCTGACAGGACTCCTGAACAACTTTATGGATGGGAAACGGATGGAGGTTCAAGAACCCTTGCTTCTCAGCAGCCCATAAAACAACGTTTGGAGACAGACTCCCAGAAGAGCTAAGGAACATAGAAGATTTTGTAATTTTTCAGTATTGTCACAAAGCAGAAGCAATTTGCCACATTCTGGTACATAACTCAGTTGAGCCAAGAAGCGGTAAGTAGCTCTTAGCTGCTGTCAGAGGTCACTGCCCTGTTCAGCACACTGCTGCAGTCCAAATACTGGGCTGCTATCTGATCTGTACAAGGACAGTTCCAGTGTCCTGTGTCAACACAGGGAGACTCATCTTCTGATTTAGCAGGACCACTTATTTCCCTCCAGAGTTTTCCCAACACAGATACCTCATTGCTGGATGAAATAGCTACGTGTCGTATTAATACTTACATTCCATTTCAATGCATAAATGGATTTTTCTAGATAGAGCTTGCAAATTCAAATTAATCCTCATTTGCAAACACCATAAAAACATTTTACCTTGACCATTTTTTCTTCTTCCTTTAGTATTTCTTCCATCCTCAAAGCTTTCTCTTCTGAACTGAGTGTCTCCTCAGTCACAAGCTTCAGCTTATTGGAAAGGCTTAGGTTTTTTTCTTTAAGAATGCTTAATCTAAACAAAATTACATGGTTTAATAAGTTAAATGTATGTCACATATACAACACTGCCCAAACCAAGCAGCATACCTTACTGAGCACCTGCCTAATAAAGCAGGATAAGCTTTAGCTTGTGATAACCAAGGCCCTACAGGCTTTTTTCATGCCCTTTAAAAACAAGGATTACCAGGAGTATTTCCTAAATTGCCCAGTGCCAGAAACTATGCGGGACAGGAAGTACTCAGAAAGTTGGATGCTTTAATAATCCACGTTATTTAAGGTTCTTTCCTATTTGATTATATTACTGATTTTGTAATGTGATTTGATTATATTACTGATCCTTACAAATGATATTTTTAAAGGTCTGTTTCTTACCTGGCTTGTTTTTTCTGAATTTCTTTCTTCGTATTGGCTACTTGTGTTCTCAAAGACTCCAGATCAGAAGCAGTTCTGTCCACAGTGGATTTCAGAGCATCCAGCTAATAAATTACAAAACGGAGCAATTAAGCTCTCATTTACTTTGGTACCTGTTAGGATATTTCAGATCGTAAGAGAGCTATTTATTGGAAAGTATTCCATTTCTTTTTAACAGCGTTTTACAAATGAGAGGTGCTACAGATTCTGACCTGCTGTAAATTGGCACAGCTAGCAAACGCAAGAGACAGAGTTACATAATCTCAATGCTGGGACAAAATACTGAAGAACACACAATGAATTATGAAGGTGCTGTGAGCTGCAGTTCTTGTCCAGCGGCATCTGGGTAAGTGGAACTGTGGTTTTGTAGAGCACAGCTGCCTTTGATGAGGTTCTTTGTGAACATGGATACCCTTATGTAGCTAATAAATATTTCTAATTCCAACTTGGTTGGGTACATGAAAATTATTTTGATTAAGATGAGGGAACACTGACAAAAATACATTTAATTTAGTAAAAGATATGTGACAGCATATGCTCATTAAGCAGGATAGGAATACTTTACAATCAGTAGCTCATTAGTCTTCACAGCATATGTGTAATTGTCTTCACTTTCACAGATGAAGAAACCTATCAAGGGTCTATAGCAGGTCTCTACCAAAATGAGAAATTGAGGTCACAAGTCATCAGTTGAACTGTAAGTCTGTTTCTTTCCTTGTTTCTCACTTGCATGCCACAGATGTTTAACACCTATCATGGCAAGCTGTTCTCATTATCACATTATGTGTTATTAATTATGAAAAACTTCAAGCAAGAATCTCACAGCTTAGAGATGAAAACCTAACAGTTCTGTGAACCCTCAAATTTACCTGAATGACAGGGCAATCTAATAGCTTACACCTTGTTTGAGCTACCCACAGTTTAATTAAGGTATCAGTTAATGAACCACCTGCTACAGGAGTTAAAGTTAAAAAAGTTAAGGCATCTAAAGTTAAGGCAACAGCAGATGCAGGTTTTTTAAAAATCACCAAGCTTGCTGCATAGCCCAGTGTTGTCACTTTCTTGTTCAGGTAATACAAGTGTATTCCTTCTCAACAGAGCCATGAGACTGGAAGTACCTCTTAGATGTACTTGTGCAACTCATTCCTAGCTTTAGGTGCAAATTAACTACAAGAAAGAGTAAGTATGAACAGTGTATGAAGTGTGGCTTTTTTAT